>NC_042623.1:234835398-235007552 GCF_901001135.1 Rhinatrema bivittatum
GTGTGTGTGTGTGTGGTGGGGGGGGGGTGACGAGGGAATCCGAAAAGAAATGTTAGCAAAACAGGGTAATGGGGATTCTGGCCCTAAATTTTTAAAACTCCAGTGGGAGGGGATCTTGAGGATGAGGCAGCAAATTTAAAAAAAAAAATTTTAAGTTCAAGCCAGAGGAGAAGGAGTGGTATCACTGTTTCTTCCCTCCCATCGCCCTCTGAACTTTGAGTTTGGGTAGGTGGGTGGAGTGGAGGAAAATCAGGCCACTTTTTTAAAAAAATAAAAAAGTTAGGGCAGAGAGGGAGGGAGGATTTGGCTGGGCAACTTTCTTCCTCTTACCTAACTCCATCCACTTTAAACATCTTAGGCACTCAGCTCAATTTTGTTTTCATAGTTACCAATTTGATGCCTTACTCCCAAAGTCACCAACAACAATAAGCACAATGTTTCCTTAAATATCAAAAAAACAAGGTATCACCTCACTGCAATATTTTGAAAAACTTGTTATAGACTTTGTGCTGAGAAAAAACTCTAGAACCATTCTAATGAGTGTAATATAAATGCATGTTATCCACCATCACAGTGGAAAAATTTATGGGAAGGGTGAGGAAGGTTTCATACAACTTTGTAACATCGCATCCAGCGACGTGTAGTGGTTTTAATCACGAACCAACCTGTGAATTATTTTATGTTTTTTGCGTGATAATTTTCATAAAGTGAAGTGACTTAAGACGAATTCTTTTTAATTTAATTGCAATTACTCAACCCCAACGGGGTAAATGTTACGCAAGTCCCAGAACAAGTTTGCATGAACGCCGAGAAAAACTTATCAGCTGATTTAACCACTTGTGCTTCTTTATGACTCATTCGCTGTTATTCACCATGAAGCTGGTTCCTTGATTTTTTTAAAAAACAACTCCCACCAGCTGTTCATGTAACTTCAGAAAAATTTCCTGCATTCACCAATGAAAAGTTCCAGACGAGCATGTGGTGAATGCAGGAAATTTTTCTGAAGTTACATGAACAGCTGGTGGGAGTTGTTTTTTTAAAAAAATCAAGGAACCAGTTTCATGGTGAATAACAGCGAATGAGTCATAAAGAAGCACAAGTGGTTAAATCAGCTGATAAGTTTTTCTCGGCGTTCATGCAAACTTGTTCTGGGACTTGCATAACATTTACCCCGTTGGGGTTGAGTAATTGCAATTAAATTAAAAAGAATTTGTCTTTTAAGTCACTTCACTTTATGAAAATTATCACGCAAAAAACAAAATAATTCACAGGTTGGTGGAGGTTGGTTCGTGATTAAAACCACTACACGTCGCTGGATGCGATGTTACAAAGTTGTATGAAACCTTCCTCACCCTTCCCATAAATTTCCACTGTGATGGTGGATAACATGCATTTATATTACACTCATTAGAATGGTTCTAGAGATTTTTTCTCAGCACAAAGTCTATAACAAGTTTTTCAAAATATTGCAGTGAGGTGATACCTTGTTTTTTTGTTACTCCAAAGTCAGGCACATAAACCCTTTGAAAATTGATCCTTTAAGTTTCCTGGACAAACAAAATACTTGGTTGCATTATAGTTACTCAGAAAAATAACCAACCACTAGTAACACTTTTTACAATGTTGGCCATGCTTTTTTTTTTACTTTGCTTTTACGGGAAAAGGGGGAAAACAAGAAGTTTTTCACAGGGACGTCATGCTATAAAAATAAAACAGATCCTAGCTCCATTTATGATTTTAGAATTTTTTTTTTTTTTTTTTAGCATAGATCAGTCCCTCGGGGCTTCCAGGCCTCTATTTCAATAGCAATCCACGGGACGTGTCCCTTGCCAATACAGTGAGTGGAAAGCAGAATTCATAGCATAAACCCCCATGTCATCAAAAACTAAGATGTTGCATTCAGCCATAACTCAAACCCTCTTTGCATTAATACATCAGAAAAGAAAAAGTTTGGCATCTTTTATATTTAGACAAATTTACACCTGCAGGTCATAATTTCTATCTACATGTCAGAAGGTGCACCAAGTCTAATATAAACTTTTCCCCTTTATTGCATGCTTTTTGCTTAGATGCATGCTTACATAATAAATATTAAATACCAGAAAAACACAAAAAAACTAAGAAAAGGTAAGCAGACACGGGGAACATAGCTGGTTCCAGCTGTTGCAGCAGCATGGCCCAAAAAATAAGAAAGCTGAGGTAAACCTTATAAGCTGCACCTAGCAAATTGAACATGAAAGCAATGGAAGCATTCAGAAATTCAAGTATGCGACGACGAGCTTGAATTCTTTCACAAGTCCAGGAGGGTTAGTCTGTTAGTCGGCATTCACACAGCTCCTTGTAAATCCTCTTCCTTACTCGGGGCATATCATCTTGGGAGAACTGAAAAGGCTGGTCTAAGGCGAGGCACTTGCAGTACTAAGAAACAAGAAGGTGATGGTGGGAACCCAATTTATAAAAGCAGTTTCATCTATCACTCATTACTGAAGATGAAGTGAGTTCTGTAAAATCTTACCTGGAGCACAAATACTCCACAGTCACTGTCATTTTTCTGTTGTGGAATGCACTTGAAGAAAAGGGAAAAAAGAAGAGAGAGGGGGAAGTGCTCAGTACAGATTCATAACTGCAGTTTCAGTAAGGATTTTCTGATGTGCTGCCATTTTTGGAAACTCACTGAATGAAAAATCATTAGCTCATTAATCACTAATTAACAGAGGCTGTTACTCAAGTTTTATGTTTACATAGTACAATAAAAATATCCTTTATTTCATGGTTTATATTGCGTACTAAACACACTACTGGGGAGACCTTCACACATTAGCAGGTACCTGGCTTCTAAGTCCACAAGTCAAACATATCATATCATATATTATAGTCAACTGTCGACAGCATAGGTTAGAGTGGAGATAAAGCTTTCAAGAGGATTCAGCAGAGCCTGAAACTGCAGTACTCAACCTCAGTGCCACTCACACAGCTACTTCTACTGCAGCAATTATCCAGTGCCCACACAAGCCTCTAGTCTTCCAACATTACTTCAAAATTTCTACACAATTTTTAAGGTCTTAAAGAGCAATATTGAGGGCTTAACATCAGTGAGCTGCAATGTTTAGTCACAAATTAACCCTCATTTCTTCTGTCATAATGCATGAATGATGTGTGCAAGGAATGTAAAGCATTAGTGTTACCTTTGTAACAGCAGTCTGCCAACCCTGAAGGAACTCTGGATGGTTCTTCTCTCTAGCTTCGGTGAGTAAATACTTTCGGATGTTCTGAATGAAAGAAATAAGTAATTTCATGAATTTTCCAGGCCATGTACTAATGTCACAAACACTCTCCTGAAGTAGTGGCAGATGGCCCATTTGATTGCTTTCTATTGCTCCCTGATAAGAGAAGAGATCAAATTCAAATAGGAAAATTGGTTCTTTCCTGTTAATTTTTGTTCCTGTAGTACCATAGATCAGTCCAGACTCCTGGGTTTTGCCTCCCCTCCAGCAGATGGAGACAGAGAAAGTTTTACTGACACTGCCACATAACACGAGGTGCCACCTGCAGTCCCTCGGTATTGATCTGTACCCAAGCCAAAAAATAGAACAAATACCAATACAAAAACTAACACACACCACCTGAACGAGCAGTGGGAAGTGGAAACCTGGAACAGATAACGGCACCCACAAAAACCCGTGTAGGACTAAGAAAAACCTATGCCATTCTTCAGAGTAATTACAACAACAGATTGAGCGGACTCTCCAAATTTCCCTTTCCTCCAGTGGGCGAGACTCTGGACTGATCTGTGATACTACAGGAATAAAAATTAGCAGGTAAGAACCAATTTTCCTTTCCCTGTATGTACCCAGATCAGTCTAGACTCCTGGGGTATACCAAAGCTTCCCTAAACAGGGCAGGACCTTGAGAGTCCCGCTCGAAGCACACTCTCACCAAAAGCCATGGTCTCTGGGGCCTGGACATCCAGTGCGCAAAGATTTTCAAGTAGCTGCTCTACAGATTTCTTGCAGCAAAACTTGCTGACACTCAGCCCAGGAGGCTGCCTAGAACAGGTAGAATGAGCCCTTAAACCCTCTGGGACAGGGTGACCCTGGCAAAATATACGTGGAGCAAATAGCCTGTTTCAACCACTGGACAATTGTGGCTGATGCCTTATGACCCTTTTTTGTATCACTCCATAGCATAAAAATATGATCCGATAAAGTGGAAGTTGTTATTATATCAAGGTATTGCAACAATGCACGCTTCACATCCAAACGTCGCAAACCTTTGGCCTGAGGCGTAGTAGGATCCAAGTTGGGGAAGGACCAGAGCTCCACTGACTGATTTAAGTGGAATGATGGGACTACCTTCGGCAGAAAGGAAGGAACCATCTTCAAGGATACCCCGGAATCCGAAAACCTCAAAAAAGGCTCTCTGCATAACAAGGCCTGAAGCTCCGAAATCCTATGAACCGAACAAATTGCCACCAAGAAACCACCTTCAAAGTGAGATCTTTTATTGTAGCCTGTTTTAAAGGTTCAAACAGAGTTGTACACATGCTTTTAAGGACTATGGTAAGGCTCCAGGAGGGACAAGGATTCTTAACCAGAGGACACGAATGCTTTGCTCCCCGGAGACAGTGCACCACATCTGGATGTGCAGCTAGAGACCCTCCTCCGAACCTTCCCTCGAAGATAGCCCAAAGTCGCCACCTGAACCCTGAGGGAATTAAAGGATAAACTCTTGACCAGGCCATTTTACAGAGGCTTGCATAGGCTCAACACCTTGCTCTGTACACCAGGGCTCAAAAACTCTCCATACCCTCACATAGGCTAAAGGAGGTGGAAGTCTTCCTAGACTGCAAAAGAATAGCCATGACTCCTTCAGAATAACCCTTATTCCATATTCACTCCCTCTCAAAAGCCAAGCCGCTAGACAAAAGTGGCCAGCCTGATCTGAAAATATGGGGCCTTGACGTAGAAGATTTGGCAGATGAGCTAGCTGCTAGTTTTATCAAGTCGGCAAACCAAGGTCTCCTCGGCCACTCCGGCGCTACAAGGATCACGTCGCCTGGATGGACCTCTATGTGTCATAAGACTTTCCCACTAGAGGCCAAGGTGGAAACACATTCAGAAGGACGTATTTTTCGGATAAGGCAGAACTAAGGCATCCATCCCTTCTGATCCCTGTTCCCTTCTTTGAAGAACTGTGAGGCCTTGGCATTGTGGAAAGTTGCCATCAGATCCATGTGAGGCCTGCCCCATCTTAGACTGAGGTGGTATATCGCTTCCTCTTGACAGCTCCCACTTTCTGGGGTCCAGTTGTTGTCAGCTCAGAAAATCTGCTTGCTAGTTGTCCATGCCCCCTATGTGAGAGGCCACTAACAGCGCTAGATGTTGCTCTGCCCAGCTGAGCAGTTCCCGGGCTTCCTGGGCCACCACTCAACTTTTGTGCCACCCTGGCAGTTGATGTAAGCCATCATCATCGCATTGTCCGACAAGACTCTCACCGGTTTCCCCCTCAACAGGGGCAGAAAAGCCTGTAGTGTCAAACGCACCGCTCTCGTCTCTCCATTGATCACTGCCCCTGTACGGACTGGTCCTGAGACACTGCTCCCCATCCAGAGACACTGGCATTGGTGGTAATGATCATCCAAACCGGAACTTCCAGATCCACACCCTGCCTCAACTTGTCAGGAACGAGCCTGGCCGTGACAAACTCCGTAAGAGGAAGCGGCAGGTGAAACTGCTCCGAAAACAAGTCCCAGCGGGATAGTAAAGCCGAATGTAGAGGCCTCATATGATCAAATGCCCATGGAACCAACTCCAAAGTAGAAGCCATAGACCTGAGAACCTGCAAGTAATCCCAAACCTTGGGCACCTGTTTTCCAACAATCCACAAACTTGAGCTTGTAATCTGGAAATCCGCTCTTCGGTGAGAAAAGCCTTCCCCTACCTTGGTATTGAAATGTGCCCCCCCCCAGAAATTCCAAAACCTGTTGGACTATCCATCCCAATGATAGGTTCCGGAGGAGTAAGTCCACTGCCTTCACTTGAATCATCCAGTCGTCCAGATAGAGATGAACCAGGACACTGTCCCTCTGGTGAGCCACAGCCATCACCTTGGTGAAGGTCCTCAGCACCATTGCCAGACTGAATGGAAGGGTGCAAAACTGAAAATGTTCTCCCAGAACCATGAACCTTAGATATCTTTGATGGTACGCTTTGGTCAAATCCAGAGACACCAGGTACTCCCTCCCTTGTGCATAGACACAATCACTGAAAGCAGAGGAACCTTTAGAGTCATGTTCACCCTTTTTAAAACCAGGATTGGGTGAAATGTGCCCTCTTTCTTGGGGACTATGAAGTCCCCAAGAAAGAGGGGACTTTGTATGCTTTTAGTCGTCTTTTATATGCTTTTTACTTTGTATGCCTCTTGTTTTTTTATTTATTCTTTTTATCATTTTTATATTGCAACTGTAATGTTTATTGTTATAACTTTGTACACTGTTAAGATTGTCCCCACAGATTGATGGTTTATAAATCAATGAATAAATAAAATAAATGGAATAGCGGGCTGTCCCTTATTCCTCCAGGGGAACTGGAACAATGGGCTCCCAGCATGCAGAGATGATAGATGGTTTCCTGCACTGTTAACTTCTTTTCCTTGTAAATACACTGGGAGACCATGAACAAGTCTCTTAGTGGGTGAGCAAATTCTAAAGCGTAACCTTGTTCTATCACACTTAAGACCCACTGGTCTGACATGATCTTGACCAACTCCTCGTAGAAAAGAGCCACCAATCCCCTATCACTGGAACCGAGGAATGGACCGGCATCGCCTCACTGAGCAGATTTAGCTCCACCGCCACCCTGGGAGGAGCCAGCTCTCGCCCACGAAAGGACCAATTCCAGGATGTTTGCTTTCCCGAGGATTGCCTTTAGGCACCACCTGAAACTCTTGAGGCCGAAACCGCCTATTCCCTCTAAAGTGAGAGTGTGAAGGAAAAGACACTTTTTCCTTTCGGCTTATCTCAGGCAGTTTATGTCCCTTATTCTCCCTGAGAAGCTTGATCATCTCCTCCATCCTGACCAAAGAGCAACTTCCCTTAAAGGATAACGCTCCCAACTGAGACTTGGATGAAACATCAATCAACCAATTCCTCAACCAGAGGAGTCTTTGGGCCAAAACCACCAACATCATGGTCCCTGGACGAAGTCCTGCCAAGGTCATACAACGCATCAGCTCCACAGGCCACCATAGCTTCCAACTGCTCTGCCTCAGAGTCAGATAAGGACTTGTCTGCTTGCAACTGCTGCACCCAGCGCAGGCCCGCCCTTACCATAAAACTGCTATACACAGCCACCTCAAAGATCTTCTGGAGGTGTACTTCCAGCTTCCTATCCTGAAGGTCCTTCAGAGCTGTAGAATAGTCGTTTTCTTAGTAACAGCTGAAATCAATGCATCCACTTTATTTATTTGTATGCTTTTATATACCGAAGTTTGGCGCAAGGCCTTCACTCTGGTTTACAGGTATAACAACAGTTTACATGAACAGGCAAACGGTTTACAATAATAACTATGGAAGAATGATTTAGTAACTATAACAGCCTACGTTTTAGAGGGTTAACAGTGATGTAATGTAACAGATTGATTATATTTTACAAGTGAAAAACAAACTGAGTACAATGAAACAACTGATTACAATGAAAAATAGCCAATGTATAATGATAAATAGCCAATGTATATTGAAACCAACACTCAAACTAACCCTCCTTCCCCTTCTTTGTAACCAACTAAATATGGCCCTTAGCGACCTTGGGCAAGTCACTTTACCCTCCACAGTCCCAGGTATAAAACTTAGATTGTAAGCCCTTAGGGGATAGGGAAATACCTACAGTACCTGACTGTAAACCGGTGTGATATTTCTAATTGAATGTCCGTATATAAAAATAATAAAATAAGTAAATATATAAATAAATATATAGGGGAGGTAAAAGAAATTGGGTAATGTTAGATTACTTACCTGGTAATCTCCCTTTTCCTTAGTGTAGACAGATGGATTCAAAACAAATGGGTATAGTGTGCTCATGCTAGCAGTTGGAGACGGATCTGACGTCAGCACGGGGTACATATACCCCCACAGGAAGTGAAGCAATTCAGTAATCTTCCTTGCAAAGCTTTATAGCTATATGTGTACTGACCGATCGATTAATCAACAGGATTACCCTGACCAATTGATGGTAGCTGGAGACCGCCAGAGTTCTCAAACCGGAAGGCGTCGACACCCGGCAGGGTGGAAGCCCTATATAAGCAAAACATGGCTTATCGTGAGTCAGCGAATCCCCATGTATACCGGGCAGCCGGGCGGGATGCTGAGTCCATCTGCATACACTAAGTAAAAGGAGATTACCAGGTAAGTAATCTTACATTTCCTAGCGTGTAGCAGATGGACTCAAAACAAATGGGATGTACAAAAGCTACTCCCGGACTGGGCGGGAGGCTGCCCGAGGACCGTGTAGGATCGCCCTCGCAAATGCGGCGTCCTCCCTGGCCTGAACGTCCAGACGGTAGAATCTGGAGAAGGTATGGGGGGGGAGGACCACGTCGCCGCTTTTGCATCTCTCTGCAGGCGACAGCAGCTTAGCTTCTGCCCAAGAGGCTGATTGTGCTCTGGTAGAATGAGCCTTGACCTGTAGAGGTGGTGGTTTTCCTGCCTCTACGTAGGCTGCCTTGATAACTTCTTTAATCCAGCGGCGATGGTCGGCCGCTGGGCCGCTTCTCCTTGCTTCTTCCTGTTGTGCAGGACAAACAGGTGGTCCGTCCTTTCGTACTGCTTCTGACATTTTCCAGGTTATCTGGACAACAGTCTGCTGATGTCGAGATGACGTAGGATTCGACCTTCTTCCGATTTCTTCAACCTTCCATGGTAGGCAAGGATATGGTTTGGTTGAGGTTGAAAGTGTGAGACACTTTGGGGTAAAAAGGATGGAAACTGTACGAAGATGGATGGCCTCTGGAGTGATTCTGAGGAATGGATCACGACAGGATAGTGCTTGTAGCTCTGAGATGCGGCTGTGCTGAACACACAGCCAGCAAGAACACCATCTTCAAGGTCAATAAACGGAGCGACAGGCCTCAAAGGGGCCTGAAGGCTGATCCCGTTAGAAATTCCAACACTAGGTTGAGGTTCCACAAGGGCACTGGCCACTTCAGTGGTGGGCGAATGTACTTGACTCCTTTCAGGAAACGTGAAACGTCTGGGTGCTTGGCAATGGTAGTGCCATCCCTCCTGGGACCGTAGCAAGACAGTGCTGCTACCTGAACCTTGATGGAGCTGAGGGACAAACCCTTCTGAAGTCCCTCCTGCAGGAAGTCCAAAATGATAGGAATCTTTGCGGTATGCGAATTGGTGCTGTGAGAATCGCACCAGGCTTCAAAAATTCTCCAGATCCTGATATATGTTAGTGATGTGGAGAACTTGCATGCTCGGAGGAGTGTATCACTGGCTCCGAAAAAGGCTCCGAAAAAAGGCTCCGAAAAAAATCAGCAGAACCAGGGGTCACGATTTGAAGCTCCAGGGAGGAAGATTCAGAACCAATGTCAGGAAGTATTTCTTCACGGAGAGGGTGGTGGATGCCTGGAATGCCCTTCCGGAGGGAAGTGGTGAAGACCAGAACTGTGAAGGACTTCAAAGGGGCGTGGATAACACTGTGGATCCATTAAAGTCAAGAGGCCGCCAATGAAGAGTGGGTGACTCGCCAGAATGATGGCTACTGCTGGAGACAATACCCTTAGTCAATAAACATACACATGGTTACTGTGACTCCAACATCACTCTAAGATCTCAACAGCAATGAGGAATGTGGAAAAAAGGATTTGCACTCACAATGACGGGAGTAGCTGGCTTGTTACGGCGGTTACTACCCCAAACCAAATATCCAGATTTACTACCTCCACATTCCTCTATCCTGAGCCTTTCAACTAGCTGATCACTCCATTCTATACCTTCACTTTCAATGCATATCCAGGCATAGTTCTCTGCTTCACAGCAGGGGAAAAGAAAAACTGTTACTCACACATCCAGCCAGAGCTCTCTGCTTAAACGGCAGGGGAGAAGAAGAAAAAAGGGTTCGCACTCACAAAGCGGGGAGTAGCTGGCTGTTACGGCGGTTACTACCCAAACCAAATGTACCTGATACTTCACTCTCGACGCATATCCAGCATGGCTCTCTACTTCAACGGCATCGGAGGAAAGACTGATACATCACGAATTTCCAGCATAGCTCTCTGCTTCAACGGCAGGGGAAAAGAAAAACTGATACTTCACGCATATCCAGCATAACTTCAACGCAGGGGAGAAGAAAAAAGGATTCACACTCACAAAGCGGGGAGTAGCTGGCTTGTCACGGCGGGTACTACCCCAAACCAAATGTGCCTGATACTTCACTTTCGATGCATATCCAGCATAGCTCTCTGCTTCAACAGCAGGGGAGAAGATAAACAACCAATAAGGGCTGTATAACATAATCTGGGTAAAAACAAATAAGCATGGGTGTAGCTTGCTTATTGCGGCGGTTACTACTCCTACTACCTCTAACTAATCAAGCTAGATATTTCACTTGGATGCAGCTCCTCCACCGCTCTCTACATTAATGGCGGGGGTGGAAGGGAATTAGAACCAAGAGCTAAGAGAAGCAGATAAGTATGGGAGAAGAAATGAGGGAAGCTTGCTGGGCAGACTGGATGGGCCGTTTGGTCTTCTTCTGCCGTCATTTCTATGTTTCTATGTTTCTATGTTTCTATATCCTCTTTTCTTCAATCTAGCCCTCTCAATGGCCAGACCGTAAGAGAGAATTGAGCTGGATCCTCGTGGAGAATGGGGCCTTGCCGTAGCAGGTCCCGGTATGGAGGCAGAGGAAGAGGATTCCCTGCCAGTAGTCTTCTCATGTCTGCGTACCAGGGTCTTCTTAGCCAGTCCGGGGCCACTAGAAGAACTAGACCTCTGTGTCGCTGAATCCTGTGAACAATGGCGCCCAACAGGGGACATGGAGGAAATGCATATAGTAGGATCCCCTGAGGCCACGGCTGTACCAGGGCATCGATCCCCTGAGCTCGAGGAGCCCGCCTGCGGCTGAAATATCTGGGAACTTGAGCATTGGACCTGTCTGCTAATAGGTCCATGGCTGGCGTCCCCCAGTGATCCACAATTATCTGAAAGGCTGTGGGTGACAGCTGCCATTCTCCCGGGTTAGGCTTTCTCTGCTGAGGAAGTCTGCTGCAGTGTTGTCCTTCCCGGCGATGTGTACGGCGGAGATGTCCTGAAGATTGGCCTCTGCCCAAATCATCAGGGGAGTTATTTCTAGGGACACCTGTTGGCTTCTGGTGCCGCCCTGTCGATTGATGTATGCCACTGTGGTGGCGTTGTCTGACATCACTCTGACCGCTCTGTTGCGAAGTCTGTGGGCAAATCGCAGGCATGCTAGCCTGACTGCCCGTGCCTCTAGTCGGTTGATATTCCACCTTGACTCTTCTCTGGTCCACCGTCCTTGGGTGGTGAGCTCCTCGCAGTGCGCATCCGTTCAGGCTGGCATCTGTGGTGAGCAGAATCCAGGTTGGGGAGGACATTCTTGACCCCCGGCTCAAGTGGCCGGGCCGTAACCACCAGCGTAGTTGATTCTGCACTCTGGCTGGTAGAGGCAGGCGTATGGTGTAGTCCTGTGATCGTGGACTCCATCGAGATAGAAGGGCGCGTTGCAATGGTCTCATATGAGCCCTGCGCCCATGGCACCACCTCCAGAGTGGATGCCATGAGGCCGAGGACTTGTAGATAATCCCGAGCTGTGGGCTGGCTGGCGCTCAGTAGGACCTGCAGATGATTCCGGAGTTTTGACTGTCTCTTGGAGGACAGACTGACCTTGTCTTCTTGGGTGTCGAATTGGACTCCTAGGTATTCCAGCAACTGGGATGGCTGTAGGGAACTCTTCTTTATGTTGACTACCCATCCTAGGCTTTCCAGAAGAGCTATAACTCTGTTGGTTGCCCGGTGACTCTCCTCCGATGACTTTGCCCTGATCAGCCAATCGTCCAGGTAGGGATGGATGAGAATTCCTTCCTTCCTGAGTGCCGCTGCCACTACTACTATTACCTTGGTAAAGATCCGCGGTGCGGTGGCTAACCCGAAGGGTAAAGCCTGGAACTGGAAGTGCTAATTTAGGACTTTGAAGCGTAAATAGCGCTGATGATCCCGATGGATTGGGATATGCAGGTAGGCTTCCGACAGATCTAGGGAGGTGAGAAACTCCCCTGGCTGTACTGAATTTTTGACAGACCGTAGAGTTTCCATGCGAAAGCTGGGGACCCGTAGGTGTCGATTGACTGACTTGAGGTTCAGGACGGGCCTGAAGGTGCCCTCTTTCTTGGGTACTATGAAATAAATGGAATAATGCCCAGAAGTCACCTCTTCCGCAGGTACTGGGATTATGGCTTTCAGGGCCAGGAGCCTCTGTAAGGTCACTTCTAGTGCCACTGTCTTGAGTGGCGAACAAGGAGATTCCACAAACTTGTTCGGGGAAGCCGAAAGAAATGCAGGTAATATCCTTCCCGGATGATGGCGAGG
The DNA here is from genome assembly GCF_901001135.1 of Rhinatrema bivittatum. Classification (NCBI taxonomy): domain Eukaryota; kingdom Metazoa; phylum Chordata; class Amphibia; order Gymnophiona; family Rhinatrematidae; genus Rhinatrema; species Rhinatrema bivittatum. The sequence continues at coordinate 234,848,003 of NC_042623.1, forward strand.
ACCCACCTGCGGTAGAAGAGGGTTAGCCTGCCCCCTATGGCTGCTACCCTCGGATGGGTTGGCTGATTGTCATTGTGGGTTACGGCCGGGGCCAGAACCCGGGCCGGTTCTCTTCTTGGTGTGCTTAGCCCGAAAGGGCTGATTCTTGGCCTGAGAACGAGGTGCTTGATAGCGAGACCTGTAAGGGTTGAAGCACTGCAAGTTTCTACCTCTGGATGGTGTGGAAACAGGACGCTGGCTCCTCCTTGACCTTGTCTTCCGGTAGACGGGGTAACGGAGAGAGGCACCCCATTTAGTTAGCCCCAATTCTCAAGGTCGCTGCCGAACAGTAGGGAACCCTTAAAGGGCATTCTTGTGAGTCGAGTTTTGGAGGACGAGTCAGCCGCCCAGTTGCGTAGCCAAAGCTGTCTTCTGGCTGCCACTGAGGAGGACACTCCCTTGGCTGCTGTACGGACGAGGTCGGAGGCTGCGTCTGTGAGAAATGCGAGAGCCGATTCCATGTCTTCTCCCGGGGTGTTGTTTCTTGCCTGTGATAAACAGGAGCGCGTCACCACGGTGCAGCAAGTCGCGATTCGAAGGGACATGGCTGCTACCTCAAGGCTTGTTTCAGAATGGTGTCCATGCGTCGGTCATGCACATCCTTGAGAGCGCTCCCCCCTCCACCGGAATGGTGGTGCGTTTCACGATTGCATTAATTATGGCGTCTACCCTGGGGCACGCCAGCAATTCCTTGGATGTTGGATCTAGAGGGTACATTCCAGACAAGGCCCGACCCCCTTTGAATGAGGCCTCCGGTGCCTTCCATTCCAGCTCGATTAGCTGCTGTGCTGCTTGTAGGAGGGGAAAGTGGTGAGCCGATTGGCGCAGGTCCTCTAGCAGAGGGTTCTGCACAGGGACCCTTGAGGGGTCCTGGCCCAGAATGGCCAGCTCCGATAAGCATTGTGAGACCAGGACCGGCAGATCTTCTCTCCGAAAGAAGCGTCTCATGGTCCGATATGGTTCTATCTCAGAGGGAAGTTCATTCTCTTCGGGGGGGGCTCCTCACTTACCTGTGAATAATCCGAATCCCCATGATTGGGGCTGTCGGGTGGTGAGTGGCTGCGCCTAGGTCTCGAGGGTCCAGGGCCCGGATCAGCCGGGACGGAAAGACCCATCCGAGGAGCAGACTGCATCTGGACAAAGGCGTGAATCCCCTTAAATAATTCCACCCAGGAAAGCGAAGCCAGATCTGGCCGCAGGGGGTACCAGGTCTCTCGGATTCCCTGGCTGCTCGCCGCGGCCTAAGTCCGGAGTGTTCTCTAAGGAACCACTGGGCTGGGACCGGTCTTGTCCTGGAACCGCCATGGCTTCCTCACATTGGGCACATAGGAGTCTGCTTCCTCGCTCTGTGTGGCTCTAAGATTGCATGCTGAGCAGAGGCTTAGAGCGTTCATGCCTGATTCTGGGGTTGCCAGCTCTGCGGACGCAGAAGCCTTCTTATGCTCCATTTGCCTCAAATGCGCCTAACACGGGCGTGTAACAGCCTGCGCCCGTCTGATAAACAGTGCGCCTATGAACGGGCGTCTTCTAAATGTGCGGCCTATAGCAGGCGTCTTATAAAACAGTGCGCCTATGACACGGGCGTCTTCTAAATGTGCGCCTATAGCAGGCGTCTTATAAACAGTGCGGCCTATGAACGGCGTCTTCTAAATGTGCGCCTATAGCAGGCGTCTTCTAAATGTGCGCCTACCAACGAGCGTCTCATAAATGTGCGCCTATAACGAGCGTCTTAGCATATGTGTGCGTATTCTAGTAGCGTGCGCTAACATGCGCCTATCGTGTGCTCAAAGAACATGCGCCTATCGCATGCGCTACAACGTGCGCCTATCGCGAACAACGTGCGTTTAATTAGAAAAGAAAAGTAGGTAGGCAAAAATGGCGACCTCCCAGGCGGGCGGCCTCGTAGGCAGGCCCAGTTAGTCCACACTTCCTCGGAGACCAAGTAAAGATGTACGCGCCTTACCTTGTCTTCGGCGCCCTCCCGGCTTGCGACCCGGGCGGGTCTCCAGCTGCAGGGGGGAGAGGGGAATACCTTCACGCCGCGCTTAAGGAAGTGCACCCGTTGCCTCTAGGCCGCGCCCGAACCGCTCGGGGACCAAGTCCATGCCGGGACTGAGGCTGCCTCTAGGCCGCACCCGAACCGCTCGGGGGCCAAGCCGCGCCCTTCTCACTTGGGGGCTGGGTCCCTGCCGTGAACCGGCCACCGGACCGAGGCTCTTACCTCCGAGGGACCACGGAAGTCAGCTCGGGAAACTCAACTGGGTGAGTGACCGCCTGGTATCACCCACAGGAGTGCGGGGCTCGTCTTCAGTAGATTTCTTCTATGAATTTAGTCGATAGAATTTGGAAAACACGCTCAGCGAGCGTTGGGGTAGCTCCAAACTGCTTTGGAGACGGAAATTACTGAATTGCTTCACTTCCTGTGGGGGTATATGTACCCGTGCTGACGTCAGATCAGTCTCCACTGCTAGCACGAGCACACTATACCCATTTGTTTTGAGTCCATCTGCTACACGCTAGGAAATATAGTGTTTTAACGATGAATATATTTATTGAATAGGGCAAGATGACATTGAATTGTTTACCCTATTCCATCTTTGTAGGCTTGTCGGAATAACCAAGTTTTAGTAGTTTTAAAAATATTTTTGTGTTGTTTTGTAGTCTTATGTTTTCTGGTAGGGTATTCCAGAGATGTGGACCGACTATTGAGATTGCTCTTTCTCTTACTGTGGTAAGATTGGCGGATGAGACCGAGGGGATAGCTAGCAGGGCTTTGTTTGTTGATCTTGTGTTACGTTCAGGATTGTGTTATGGTGTTTAGGCAGTCGCTTTCATTGTTATGTATTGATTTGTGAAAAATGGATAGTACTTTGTATTCTATTCTTTTTTCCACAGGTAGCCAGTGCAGTTCTTTTAGTACAGGGGTGATGTGATCCATTTTTTTTGTGGCCGGTGAGGATTCTAGCTGTGGCATTCTGTAATATTTGAAGTGGGCATGTGGTTGTTTTGGGCAGGTCTAACAGAAGTGAATTGGAATAATCAAAGATTGTAAAGATCAGGGATTGTAGAATGGTTCTGAATTTGGGTTGGTTTAGGACTGGTTTGAGGCGTTTGAGAATTAATAGTTTGTAGAATCCTCTTTGATTTTCATTGCGATGTGTTTTTTGAAATTCAGTTCTGGGTCAAGGGCTTTAAGGACCTTCAGGAGCTCAAGCAAAGGATACAACTTATCCATGGCCCAGTCAACCTTCAAGCCGGTCTCGAGAGTTCCCACTCCCTAAAAACAACTTGCTGACTGACTTGTGGAACGGAAAAGATCTTGTTGGAGCCTGAAGGCCATCCATGACCGGGTTCACTTCTTCTTGATCCCTCTCATAGGAGCTTTATACCCAGTTCTTCCAGAACCGCGGGAATCAGGGGTCCCAGTTCCTCCTTATGGAACAGCCAAACCACCTTGGGATCATATTTTTCCACAGCTGGGACCTTCGCCCGCACCTGGTCCAAATCCTGAAACGCCAATACCAGATCCGACTCCAGTGGGTCCTGCGCTGGCAGATCCTCCGTTTCTGATTCCTCAGAGGGGCTTTCCGCAGCGGTCATCATAGCCGGGGCCCCTGCGACTTGCCGGACCCTGGTTGCACCCGCAGCCTGAGAAGGCCTAGTCCTCTTTGCTGGCCTTGGACACACTGAAGCCCCTTACTCAGGTCTACACCACCCCCACAGCTTTCCTTGCCTTGTAAGCCCTGTGCAACAACAGGACAAAATCAGAGGAAAGGAGGAGGAGGAATCCAAGTCCTCCAGGAGATCTTCCTCACTCCTTAAAAGAAGCCCCTCAGTGTCCTGACCTCCCCCAGAGGTTCTAACCTACCAGAGATAAAGGAGGAGGGAAATCCCCCTCCCCCTCCGTGGCCCACGAAGTAGCCATGAAGGCAGACAAAATGACTGCCATTCCCGCGCTTAGCGGAAAGGGGTCATCATCTACAAGCTGTACCGCTGGAGAGTGCCTTCCAGGCTCGCGGCGCCTGGTCTAAACCACTGCGATTGTCCCCCAAAGTGCCCTCTCCCCTAGAGAGGCACCGGGAACATCAGCCATCGAGTGCGGCTCCACAAGCTGTGCAGCACAATCCTTTTGGCATTACAAATGGACACCGAGCCGTGCAACTAAAGCACCACTGGATTTTCTTAAAACTCACAAAATTCAAGCTGCCCGAGCAGAGAAATTTCAGCAAGGAGAAGTCAGAGGAAGGCTTGCCTCTACACAGCAAAGCCCCCATCGCCCTCTACTTTTTTTTTTTTTTTTTAAACCTTAATTAAACTGTAATCAAGCCACACAAACTACTTCCCTGAAGAAGAATGGCATCAGGCTCTGTCTGTACTGCAGGGCGAGGGACTGGAGCCACCAGTTTTCTGCCCTGCAGTACAACCCCTGCTCGTCCACCTCAAAGACCAGTGGGGATGGCCCCACCAGGACCTAACACTCTTTGGGAGGCAAGTCTCTCCTTCTCCTAAAGTTTCTCTTTTATTTTTCCAATCTCAGACTGCAGGCTTTGCACCTCCACCATCTGCTGCAGACAGAGAAATACTGAGGGACTACAGTGGCACCTTGTGTTTTGTGGCAGTGTCAGTAAATCTGGAGGGGAAGCAAAACCCAGGAGTCTGGCCTGATCTGGGTACATACATGGAAATATCTAATTTTACCTATAGATTTTCTCAACTATGTAAAAGGTGTAAGAAATAAAAAAGGAGAAATATCTTACCATATAATTTCCTTTTCCTGAATCCTGCCATACCAGTACAGTCAAGTTATGCCACTGTTAGTATGGAGGCATAACTACAAGTTTTCCATGAAATCACTTTGAGTTCGTGTTCAGGTGCAGCAGTAAACCTTGTTAGCTAATTAACTAATCATGAGAACAGCAAGCAAGTAATAATTTTTATAATTAACGTTTTAGATATAGAAGCAACTCCAAGGCCTTCTCTCATTCTTCTACCCTTTGGGAAGGGAAGGCAGAAGAATAAAGGGGACTAACAGATCTTACTCTCTTTTGTTCTCTGAACAAATACATTGTTGTAATTATACTTTTGCCAGCCTAGATCAACCTGGTGGAATTCTGGACTGGTATGGCAGAATTCAAAATTATCAGGCAAAATAAAATTTCTCCTTACACATCTTGCCATACCAATCCAAATAACTGATATAATCAAGCTTCCCTCATACTCAGTGGAAAAGGCTGCTCTCAAGAACCCCGCTCAAAAAACAGCATCACTCCTCACCCAGACATTCAAGCAGTAATGTTTAGCAAAGAATGCAATAGCTACTAAGTCACTGCCTTGTAATTATCCACTCAAGAAATCACCCTACATTCATCCCCCAGGAGGAAGCTTGCCTGTGCTCTCATTAAATGTACTCTTAACCCTTCTGGAACCTATAGTCATATGAAAGTCATATGAACCCAACAGATTCTTAATCCACTCTGGCTACAGAGGATTTAGAAGCTACCTTATGAGACCCACTAAACAGGGCAATATATTGAACTTCAGCAAAGGAATTAGTCATTTTACAGCTGAGGGGGGATATGATAGAGGTGGTTTCAAATCGTGAGGGAGAGGTCTAGAACGGGAAAAGTGGAATCGGTACATACTCTTTCCGGATAATAGAAAGGATCTAGGGGGCACATCCAGAAGTTAGTATGTGGCACACTTACAACTAAATCAGACGAAAGCAGAGATGCTTACCTGTAAAGCAGGGCGTTCTCCCAGGACAGCAGGATGTAGTCCATCACACCGGGGTGACGTCAGTAGACATCGCCCTATCAGGAAAACTTTCTGTCAAGTTTCTAGAACTTTTGACTGGCACACTGAGCATGCCATAATCCCTGTAGCCACAGGGGGTCTCCCTTCAGTCTCGTTTGTAGCAAAAGGTGCAAGCGAAAAAATAAAATAAACATTTTGGACCCACTCCGCGGGGGTGTGGCAGGTGGGGTTTCGTGAGGACTACATCCTGCTGCTCCTGGGAGAACACCTGTTACAGGTAAGCAACTCTGCTTTTTCCCAGGACAAGCAGGATAGTAGTCCTCATATGTGGGTGATTAGCAAACTACAGGCTGACATATTTGTTTGGACCAACAGCGTACAATTTGTGCAACAGGCACAATAACTGGTGTAGGGAAAAATGAGGTAGCCTGAAAATCACAGCAAATGGATGTGGAAGGAGTTGGGATTATACTGGAATAAGTTCTTTAAGACAGATTGGCCAAAGGCAGAGTCCTGTCGTCCTTCCTTGTCCAGGCAGTAACGTGCTGCAAATGTGTGAAGAGAGCTCCATGTTGCAACTTTACAGATCTCAGCAATCAGTACTGAACGAGAGTGTGTTACTGAGGTGGCCATGGCTCTCACTGAGTGCGCCTTCATTCGTCCCTGGAGAAGGCCTGCTTTTTCATAGCAGAATTCAATACAGTCTGCTAGCCAATTGGAGAGAGTCTGTTTGCCCACTGCAACTCCCTTTGTTTTTATCGAAAGAAACAGAGTTGGGTGGACTTCCTCTGGACTGCAGTGCGATCTAGGTAAAATGCAAGTGCACGTTTACAGTCCAAGGTGTGGTAAAACTCTCTCGCCCTGTGAGAGTGAGGCCTGGGGAAAAATGTGGGCACGACTATAGACTTGATTCAAGTGAAAGTAAGTAACCACCTGGGAAGGAATTTAGGGTGAGTATGTGACAAGTCTTGTAACTCAGTAACCCTTTGAGCAGATGTAATGGCTACTAGGAAGAGAACTTTCTATGTAGGAAATTTAACATCGCAGGCGTGCAAAGGCTCAAACGGGGAGTGAGTGAGTCTTGTAAATACCTCATTTAGGTCCAATCAGTGACTGGTGGCCGTAGAGGGGGCTTAAGTTGTAGTAGGCCCCTCATAAATCGACTCAAAAGGGGCTGCGCTGTTACTGGGGCATCCCCCACTCCCTTGTGGTACGCTGAGATGGCACTCAGGTGTACCCTCACCGAGGAAGTCTGGAGACCAGAGTCTGAAAGGTGCCAGAGATAGTCTAAAAGAGATGGAATAGGGCAGGAAAAAGGGTCGATACCTTTATGCGTGCACCATATGGTAATCTATTAAGCACAAAAACATAGAAATGACGCAGAAGACGACCAAACGGCCCATCCAGTCTGCCCAGCAAGCTTTCGCACGTTTTAAAAAAATTTTTTCTCTCACATACTTATCTGTTCTCTTGACTCTTAGTAACCCTTTTTATTAAATTTCCCTTCCACCCCCACCATATGTAGAGAGCAGTGTTGAACTGCAACTAAGTGAAATAGGTTAATTAGTTCCACTTAGAACGATAGGATTTTCGTGTGGAAGGCTTTCGTGGAAGCTACAAGCACTGAGAGAAGGTTGAAAGGTTGAGAGGGTTGCAGGATCAAGCTTATCAACATCCAGGCTGTGAAGGATAGGGTCTGAAGGTTCAGATGGCATAACATGCCTTGGTTCTGAGAGTGGGCGCTGAGCCCAGGTGAACTGGTTCTCTGATCAAGAGGTCGAGAAGCATGGGAAACCATACTTGTCGAGGCCAATATGGGGCTATGAGTATCATTGACCCTTTGTCCTGTTGTAGTTAACGAGAGTTTTTGGGTATGAGCGGTATCGGGGATACGCATATAGGAGGCCTGTGTTCCAGGGGCAAGCGAATGCATCCATGGCTAACATGTTTTGTTGTCTGTGCAGGGAGCAGAATCTGTCCACTTTGAGATTCAATTCGGATTCAAAGAGGTCGATTGTTGGTTGACCCCAACTCTGGAAGATTCTCCTCGTTACCACAGGATCCAGAGACCACTCATGAGGATGGAACTGTCGACTGAGGTGATCTGCTACTGCATTCTGTATGCCTGCAAGATAAGTGGCTCATAGATGCATGAAGTATGCAAGGGCCCAGGCCCAGATCTGCGCAGCTTCTTGACAGAGAAGATAAGAGCCTGTGCCGTCCTGCTTGTTTAAAATACCACATTGCAACCATGTTGTCTGTTTGTATGAGAACAGTCTTGTGTGAAAGGCAGTCCTTGAACGCATATAGAGCATAACTTATAGCTCGAAGCTCTAGGAAGTTGATCTGAAACATTGCTTCGAGTTGAGTCCAAGTCCCTTGAGTTTGAAGATTGTTCACATGAGCTCTCCAACCCAAGTTGGATGCGTCTGTGGTTAAAATCATTTGTGGAACTGGTTGCTGGAAGTGTAGACCTGTCATCAAGTTGAATTTGTTTGTCAACCAGAGAAGTGATAGATGCAGCTGGTAGGTTACATGGATCCTGGATGAAAGGGTTGAGTGGCTTGGAGCCACTGAGATTTCAAAGTCCATTGAGTTATTCTCATGGCAAGCCTGACCATAGGAGTGACGTGGGCCGTGGAAAGCCATGTGGCCCAAACAATGTGAGGAATTGTATGGGGCTGAGGCTGTGTTCTTCGTGCACAAGATATAGCTAGTTTGGAGAGCGTATCTGCAAGGTCGTTGGGCAGGACGGTCTTTGCAACTGTGGTGTCCAAGTCTGCTCTGATGAAGGTAAGGGAGGTGAGATGGATTTAGGTGGGATTTCTGGTAATTGAATGAGAAAACCCAACGAGTGTAGACAGATTGATAGTGAGTTTGAGAGCGTTGAGGGCTCCTTGCTTGGATTGACTTTTGATGAGCCAGTCTTCCAGGTAAGGAAACATGGTGTATGCCTTTCTGCGTAGATAGGCCACTGCCTCTGCTAGGAACTTGTAAATACACGGGGATGCCGAAAGGCAGAACCCCGGTACTTGAAAATGTTGTTGTCCCCACTATATATCGCAGGTATTGCGGTGATGTGGGGATATTGGAATGTGAGCATAGGCGTCTTGAAGATCCAGAGATACAGAGCCAATCTCCTTTTTGCAGAAGGGGAAGCATGGTGCCCAGGGATACCATCCTGAATTTTTCTTTCTGTAGAAATTTGTTGAGATTGCGGAGGTCTAGGATGGGGCGGAGGCCACCTGATTTCTTTGGAATTAGAAAATAGCAGGAGTAGAACCCTCAGCCCTGCTGTGCCAGGGGAACGACTTCTACAGCCCTGGCAGTCAGTAAGGTGGATAGTTCTCTTTTTTGCATCCACAGTGGATTTGGTGGTGAATCCGGTGGGTACCATGAGGAAGTTTTAGATGGTATCCCTGGGTTATGATGGATATAACCCATTGGTCTGTGGTAATGCTGTGCCAGTTGGCTATGAAAGTGGTGTAGCCGACCTGCTACTGGCAAATCTGGTCTTGGATTTTAGAAAGTGGCTGCTGTTCTTTGGTTAGGTTTCAAAATCCAGAAGCTGGGCCCATTTGCGGGCTGGCTAAGATCTGGACGCCTTAGTTTGACGTGGCTGTCCCCTTTGTGGAGGTCTGGAAGGTCTCATGCAAGATGTTGGTGGGTAGTATTTGCATGAGCGATAAAAGGGGTCCTTCTGTATTCCTCCTGGCGGTTTTTCGAGCAGAAGGAGGGTTCTGAGGAGAACTGTGGAAGTTGACGCAGGTCTTGTGGTGATCTTTTAACGGAGCCACTGTGTCTTGTCACCGAAGAGATTATCTCCAATGCAGGGAAGATCTGTGAGTTTGTCTTGAAATTCTGTGTGCAAGTCAGATGCCTTAAGCCAGGCCCATCTTCTGGCACTGATTCCTGTAGCTGATAAGCGAGACGCCGTCTTGAAGGAATCGTATGCAGCCCTGACCTCATGTTTTCCTCTTCCTGCCTCGAGCCTTTCTGGAGAATGGCTTCTGAGACCTTCTTGTTATTGTTGAGGCAGAGAGTCCGCTATCCCTTGGACCTGCTTTCAACAGGTTCCTCTGGTACTGTGTCATATATAATTGATAGGCTGCTATGCGTGACCTAGCATAGAGCCCTGAAAGGACTTTCGACCCAAAACGTCCAAGAAATTTGGGGCTTTTCCAGGGGGAGCGAGGAATGGGGGAGGCACAGTCTTTTTGCTTTATTCTGTGCCGATTCCACCACCACTAACTGGTGGGGTAGCTGTGGTTTCTGAAACCCTGGAGTGTGTTGGACTAAATAAGTTGCATCTGTCTTTCTGTTAACAGGTTGGACAGTGCAAAGGTGCTCCCATAGACGATGTTGGAGGTCCAAGAGTACTTTGTGGATGGGAATGGCCATAATTTCTTTGGGAGCATCTACAAATTGGAGGACTTCCAATGTGTTGTGCAATTTGTCTTCTTCGATGACAAGTTCAAAAGGGATTGTCTGACATTTCCTTTATAAAATTGGCAAAGGAAAGGTCCTCTGGGGGAGAACGTCTCCTTTCTTCTGGAGGAGATGGTTCTGAAAGTATGTCTTCCGTAGAAGAGTCGGTGCCAACATCCTCCCATGGGTTATAAGGGGTCTCTAGCTGAGATCCCGAGGGAGGGAAAAAAACCTGTTACCCAGGACGTGATGGCATCGACGGATCTCTCGATGAGGATGCACAGCACTGACGGAGACTTCGGTGGCATCTATGACAGAGGGGAATCGTGGGCGTCTCGATCCCGAGAACCCTGATGGACCAGGAACCCGTTCCGGCATCGGTGGAAGCGGAGCTGGAAGAGGACTGGAGTCCGTTGCCTTCGTCTTCCGAGGACCCTGGAATGGGTATCGGGGGTTTCGAGACTCAGTAGGTCGTTTTGGTACTGATGGCCAAGGTTGGGTCGGAAGGGCACCGATGAGTGTATCCAGGTGGTCGAGCAGCAGTGTGAAGAACGATGGCTCCGGTGTTTGTGCCGGTATGGGGGCCGGCATAGATGGTGGATGAAGGTTCCCGGAGGCATAGGAAAATTGGTTCTTACCTGCTAATTTTCATTCCTGTAGTACCACAGATTAATCCAGACAGCTGAGTTTTGCCTCCCTTCCAGCAGATGGGACAGAGAAAACATGAAGAACACCCCCTATTATCCTGGTGTGCTACCTGCATCTCCTCAATAAACAGTCTCAAAGAAGAAACTAGTAATATTGCAGATCAACGCTGCAGATCAACCAAAGGCAATACAGGCAAATATGGAACATTAAACAAAATTGTGTAATAGGTCATTAATCAGTAGAATAAGAGAAACTTATCTTCTTCTGATATCTTAGTAAAAACAAATTCCCAGAGCAGATTCACAAAAAACATTCGGAAAAAAGGGCAGGCGTCTGGACTTTCGTTCCGTAGTACTAGAGGAACGAAAATTAGCAGTAGAACCAATTTCCTTTTCCCTGTACGTACCCAGATCAGTCCAGACTGCTGGGATGTACCAAAGCTTCCCTACCCAGGGTGGGACCCTGAGAGTCCCGCTCGAATAACTCAGCTGCCAAAGTTTGACATCCGGGCCTGTACATCCAACGGTAATGAGGAGCAAAAGTGTGCAACGTCTTCCAGGTTTGCTGCCCTGCAGATTTCTTGCGGGGAAATCAACTGCATGCCGCAAATGAGGCGGCCTGAGAATGTAGCGAATGCACCTTCAACCTGCCGGGACCGGCCGACCCCGCAAATGTATGCTGACGAAATAGCTTCCTTCAACCGAGAAAAACTGGAGGAAAAGCTCTCACCCAGGCAGACAAGTGCTCCCGCAGGTAAATGCCGTTGCTGCCGCTGCCCCCCCAAACTGGCCTGTCTACCCCAAGACCGTCCAAAAGGAACTGGCTCTTTTGTCCTTTTTTTTTTTTTTTACAAAAACGAACGTAGCCGGAGGATGCAGCTATCAGAAGACGACTGATAGGCTGCTCTGCTTCTGTGCAGCCCTTTCTTTTATTTTTATTTATTTATTTTAATCAGTCTAAGCCTTAGGGGGATAGGAGGGGAGAGGGACCGGACTACTGGTAATCCCCCCCTGCTGCCTTACCGTGTAGGAGCCCTGCTGGGTCACCAACCCCAGCTCCTTGGACCCTGCGACCATGAGGGATAGCCCCACTGGGACCTGCCGACCCCCTGGGAGAGTGTTCCTGATTAGCCTGGTTGATCTGCTGTTATAATAATTTTTTTTCCAGAGATCTGTCCACACCTCAGCAAAAGGTGAAGCCCGCAGTTTTGCACCACCTCCATCTGCTGGAGACAGAGAAATACTGAGGAGATGCAGGTAGCACACCAGGATAATAGGGGGTGCTCTTCAAGTTTTTCTCTGTCTCCATCTGCTGGAAGGGAGGCAAAACTCAGTGGTCTGGACTGATCTGGGTATGTACAGGGAACGAGAACCACCTGTCAGACAAGTATGTCCAGCTCTTCCCTGGAAGCTGGTATAGGTAACGCAGCTGCAGGGGGAGACAGGCCAGGTGCTACTGGCACCTCCACAGGAGTCTGTGGGGGCTCAGTACCCGGCACAGATATCGGTGGGGATCGCCTCGGTATCTTGGGTGGCTCTTTACCCCGTGTCCTCTTCGCAGTCGGCTCAGTAGCCATCAAAGCCAATGCGGTGTCAGTGCTGGCTCCAGGAGTGGAATCGTGTCGGTGACGGTGTTTCCCCTCGGTGCTCGGTCTTTCTCCTGCACCGAGGAAGACGATGCCTTAGATGTTGTCGGTGATGGATGGTCTCCGGTGCCTTGGTGCTCCCAGCAAGGTTTATCAATGGATTTTATCGATGCTGCTGCCAGTGACGACTGGGTGAACGTCTATGGAGTTAGCTTGATCTTGAAAAGGGACTCCATCTTGTCTAGGCTGGCACGCCTGCCCTTCAGGGTCATTTGAGCACAGCTTGGGCGTCGACGAACGTGATGAGCCAAGGCACAACATACAGACATCATGTGGGTCAGCAAACGACATGGTATGGGGACAGTTTGGGCATTTTCTAAAACCCATTGCCATGATGAAAAAATGGGCCGCGAAAACAGTCGATGGCCTGCGGACACCGAGGAAAGGGGAGCAGGAACCGACAGAAGACGGTGGAAATTACTCACCAAGCGACGAAAAAATGATGTTGCGATGGGAGACCCCTATATGAGGGAACCTTTTTGTGAAGTAAACTTCAAGTTTTTCCATGAGGGAAAGTAGTGAGAGAATTCTCACAGAGCTCCTAACCGCAAGGCAAACTGTAGCACGGAGAAAAAGAGACTGAAGGGAGACCCCTGTGATTACAGGGATTATGGCATGCTGGGCATGCTCAGTGTGCCAGTCAAAAGTTCTAGAAACTTTGACAGAAACGTTTTCTATGATAGGGCTCCGTCTGCTGATGTCACCCACATGTGAGGACTACCAGCCTGCTTGTCCTGGGAGAAAGTTCTTTTTCACTCAATGCACAATTAATCTCTGGAATTTTTTGTCAGGGGATGTGGTTAGTGCAGTTAGTGTAGCTGGGTTTAAAAAAGGTTTGGATAAGTTCTTGGAGAAGTCCATTCATGCATGGCGGGAGGAGACATGAATCAAAAGAAATTTGCTGCACAGACCCGGGAGAAGAAGCAGCAGTGAGAAAGAGAAACTAACGGTAGCCACTGCCCGTACTCTTTTTTTTTTTTTTAAACGGGCCCTCCAGAGGAATTATGCATCCCTGGGAAGGAAGAGGGAGGGACCACCGATACTCACCTCTGCAAGAAGCAGTCTCCCACTGGGTCGACGAACTACTGGGCCACTGACCCCTAGCTCGGCCTACCGACATCCAGGGGGGGATGTTCCCTTTAGGACCTCCACAACCCCCAGGAGGAACAGCAGTTCTCTATTTTTTTTTTTTTTTAAATAAAGTGTTTCAAAAAACTTGCTCTATCTAACATAGGCAATTAAACTAGAACAAAAAGGGAAAAAATCCCCTGCTTTTATTTATTTATTTTAAGCTAGAGGACCACAGGTTCTGCCACCTTCATCTGCTGGAGACAGAGAAATACTAAGGGATGCAGGTGGCACACCGTGTTAAGAGGGGGTGCCCTTCAAGTTTTTCTCTGTCTCCATCTGCCAGCAGTCTGGACTGATCCGGGTACTACAGGGAACTGCTATTAAGTAAGTTGACTTAGAAAATAGCCACTGCTATTACTAGCATCAGTAGCATGGGATATACTTAGTTTTGGGGTACTTGCCAGGTTCTTATGGCCTGGATTGGCCACTGTTGGAAACAGGATGCTGGGCTTGATGGACCCTTGGTCTGACCCAGTATGGCATGTTCTTATGTTATGTTCAAAATGGTTCTACATACATCCAATTTATATAGACTTCCACTCCTTTGATCTAAAACACTAGTAAGGAAATTAACAAGCTGAAAACCTAAGATCACCTTAGGTAAGGAGGACACTACAGATTCACTACTTTTTCCACTGCTGCTTCAGAAATCAGATTTCCAATTTTATGCAAGGAAAATATGACATCTGCATAGTGGACAGAAATACAATAGCAGCCATAAAAAAAATTCATTTGGTCACCAGTTTTTATCAATAAGTGGCCCATGGCTGCCAAGCTTGAGAGGGATATTTGCTAGTCTGAACTTGATGCATATACTTTAGAAATGACTTTCTTGGGAGAGAAAGATAATGTATTCGTTGACTGGCATTTTTTAATGTTTCTACCTAATGAAAAAATAATTGACAGCTTTGTGTCATGTGTGAACATAAAAAGGGTTTTGCTGCATCACAGAGTTTCTCTCCTTGTCCCTTGTACAACTTCAAAAACTGAATAGTCTAGTGAATAAAGTTCTTCCAGAAAATGTTAGAATTTCTTTCAGGAGAATGATGAACTCACTGTTTTACTATTAATACTCCTGTTTAGTTTTTGTAAGATTGGGTTTTATATATGATTTCTATTTGAAATTATGTTTGTATTGGCTTTATGTTTCATTCTGTCTGTCAACAATGTTAACGCTTAGAACAAGTTGAATTGAATAATGTGGGCTATAAATATTTTAAATAAATAAAATGCTGGAAGAGAAAATGTTTCCACCAGATACACTATGCAAAAAAACAAAATGCTGCAAAGTCACCACCTAACAAGACTAGATCAGGAAAAACAGCTAGTGATGAAAGGAAAATGGGTTCTTACCTGCTAATTTTCATTCCTATAGTACCACAGATCAGTCCAGACTCCTGGGTTTTGCCTCCCTGCCAGCAGATGGAGTCAAAGTTTTACTGACACATTACATATGCCACCTGCAATCTCTCAGTATTGACCTGTACCCAAGCTAAGGCGAAGGCACCACCAATTAAAACCTAAACAAAATGTTTCCCTCCCAACAAGTAGGAGGAAGAGGAGATTGCCCAAACTGGAAAACTTGTTTCTAATATAACTTAAGAGAATAGCATTGAAAAGCTCCAACAATTCTACAGTATATATACCCAACAGAATGAGTGGAAGACTCTCCCCTTACTAACATGGTGGGTCTCTGGCCTGATCTGTAGTACTACAAGAACGAAAATTAGCAGGTAAGAATACATTTTCCTTTCCCTGTATGTACCCAGATCAGTCCAGACTCCTGGGATGTATCTAAGCTCCCTCAAACTGGGTGGGACCTTGAAAGTCTAGATCGTAGAACATTCTCACCAAAGATTATGGAAGTTGGAACTCCGACATCCAAGTGATAATGACTGACGAAAGTGTGTAGCAAACTCCAAATAGCCACTCTACCAATTTCCTGCAGCTACACTTACTGGGACACTGCCCAAGAAATTGCTGGAGAATGAGTCGAGAGAACTCTCAAACCCTCAGGCACAGGACAACATTTAGAAAATATGAGTCGATCCGACCGTCTCTTTCAGCCACTGTGCGACTGTAGCTCTGGAGGCTTTGCCTCCTTTCTTTGGACCACTACAGAGTATAACAAGAAGAACCGACTTACGGAAAGCATTAGTAACCTCCAGATAATGCAAAAAAATGCTCGTCAAACATCAAAGTGCATAATCTCCCCTCACAAAAGACTAGGAGAATTCCAAATCTGTCAAGGATGGAAGTTCCACTGCCTAAGAGGGAACACTGAAACCATTTTGGGCAGAAAGGACAGTACCATATGCAATGATATCCATGAATCCAAGATATGTAGAAAAAAAACTCTCAAGTGCTCAAGCTTTAATGTCCTCCAAAGGAGTTCAAATGAAGCCTCACACATTCCTCGTAGTACCAGTCTAAGACTCCATGACTGCAAAATCTTCCTCACTGGAAGACGCAAATTCTTAACCTCCCAAAAGAAGCGCATGATATCCGGACTAGCCTACAGAGGATACTCCTGCATCTTACCGTGGAGTCAACCCAAGGCCGCTAATGAGACGATCAAGAGTTGAAGGGCAGACCTTTGACCAAATCTTCTTGGAGAAAGATCAAGATATGCAATACAGTGGTCTGAACTAGCTGCTCTCTGATAGTCACACACCAGGACTTGCAGCCCCTTCAAACTCAAACACATGCTAAAGATGCAGAAAATTGCCTGGCCTGCAACAAAGTGGAAATAACTGCTACAGAATATCCCATCCATGCCAAACTTCTCTTCTTAAAAGCCAAGCTACGAGACAGAAGAGAACAGCCGAGTGTGAACATACTGGGCCCTGATGGAGAATATCCACAAGGTGGCTGAATCTCAGCAGTATGTCGAAGGCCATGTTGAGCGGATCCGCTGACAAGGCCACCAAAGAGCTACGAGAATTACATTGCCCGAATGCTTTACTATCTGGCGTTGCCTGGATGGTCCACTATCTGGTGTAACATCTGGCCAATGGAGGCCAAAGGAAAACAAAGGAGAATTCTTTGAGGCCATGGTAGAACTAGAGTGTCGAACCTTCTACATCATGTTTTCCTTGGCGGATGTTGCTACCTTGGAGTTTTGTCTGGTTGCCATTAAGTCCATATAGGGATATCCTCATCTCTGGTGGATGAGACACATTGTCTCCTCCCCAGGGTCTAATTTTCTCAGATGGAGAAAATGAGCCAGAACCTTGAATACCCTGGGGATGTGAGATGCCTTCATTGTCTTCAAGTGGAACTCGCCCAGAGAACAACCCCTGGGCCTCCTTTAGCTCTGCCTGGAGAAACAACCGCCAGGCCTCCTGAGTCACCACCGGACGCTGGGTTCCTTCCTGCCAGATGATGTAGAACGCCTTCGCTGCATTGAGCGATAGGACTCTCCTTACGCAACCGTGGCCGAAAGGCAAGCAATGTGCATTGCAGCACTCTTATCTGTAACTGACCAACAGAAGAAATAGTCACTTTCTTGGACCAGTGGCCCCACGCCAACTGAAGCTGACACACTGTACCCCAGCTCAAAAGGCTGGCCTCAGTAATGAGTAATTACACCACACTCCAGATTGGTCCTTGCAGAAGGGGAAGATAAAAGACCTCCAACTATGGAGTCCACTGGGCACCAATTCCAAGGTAGATACCACTGACCCAGGAGTCACAAGAAGTTATGACAAGCCCCCCCCCCCCCCCCCCAACAAATGTGTAATCTGACCTGTTGAACAAAGCCCCCCAGACCCTCCAGGGTCTGACTGGAAACGAGATGGCTCTCTACTAGATTCACCGTCCAGCCTGAAGACTTCAACCGTCTCAGCATGTGCTGACCAACTGCTGTCAGAGATCACCTGACTTTGCTCAGCAAAGCCAATCATCTAAACACAGATGCACCAGAACACGCTCCCGACGTAGAGCCGCCACCCCAACCATCCTCACATTCACAAAGTCACATGACGCCAAACAGGAAAGCTGAAAAACAGACAATGATCCCTAAAAACAAAACTTCAGAAAACTGCTGGTGCTTTGACCTGAAGGCTATATGCTAATGTTGAGATTACTTACCTGATAATCTCCTTTTCCTTAGTGTAGACAGATGGACTCAGAACGAATGGGTATAGTATCCGCGTGCTAGCAGTTGGAGACGGATCTGACGTCAGCACGGGGTATATACACCCCCACAGGAAGCGTAGCAACTCAGTAATCTTCCTTGCAAAAGCTGTTATGGATGTGTGTACTGATGCTCAGTGAAAAGTGAAACAGGATTCCCCTGACCGATTGATAGTAGCTGGAGACCGCCAGCATTCCCAACCGGAAGGCATTGACAACTGGGGGGGTGTACGCTCTTATGGAAACAGATGACATGGCTTACCTTGAATCGGTGAAACCCATGTACACAGGCAGCTGGGCGGGATGCTGAGTCCATCTGTCTACACTAAGGAAAAGGAGATTATCAGGTAAGTAATCTCAACATTTCCTGGCGTGTAGCCAGATGGACTCAGAACGAATGGGATGTACAAAAGCTTTACTCCCAGCCTGGGTGGGAGGCTGCCTGAGGACCATGTAGTACCACCCTCGCAAATGCTGAGTCCTCCCTGGCCCGGACATCCAGACGGTAGAACCTGGAAAAGGTATGGAGGGAGGACCACGTCACCGCTTTACAGATTTCTGCAGGCGACAGCATCCTGGATTCTGCCCAAGATGCTGCTTGTGCTCTGGTAGAATGAGCCTTGACTTGTAGAGGCGGAGACTTCCCAGCCTCCACGCAAGCTGCTCTGATAACTTCTTTAATCCAGCGGGCGATGGTGGGCCGCGAGGCCGCTTCACCTTGCTTCTTCCCGCTGTGCAGGATGAACAGATGGTCCGTCTTTCGTAGTTGAAAGAAAGTAGAAATAGAAAGTAGATTTGGAAAACACGCTCAGCGAGCGTGCAGGCTCTCCAAACTGCTTTGGAGACGGAAATTACTGAGTTGCTACGCTTCCTGTGGGGGTGTATATACCCCGTGCTGACGTCAGATCCGTCTCCAACTGCTAGTACGCGGATACTATACCCATTCGTTCTGAGTCCATATGGCTACACGCCAGGAAATAAATCTTTGTCCAAGCCAGAAAGACCAAAGTTCTCCTCTGAAAAAGAGGAGAACTATCAGAGCCACACTTATCTTTCTCCAAACCACAAGTCGGATGAAAATGTCTTTTCCTTCTGAGGCACGATGAAAACTAATGGAACATCAACATGTTCATTGTTCCTCTCTGGTTGCCAGAAGTTATCCAGCATCTCCTGAACAGTAAACCACTTGGCAAGAGAAGCACAAGTGAAAATCACTTAAGCGTCTCAAACCAGACGAGCAAATTCAAAAATGCATAACCATCTTTTAACACCTTTAGGAACCACTGGCTCATTTTAATTTCGGGCCACTCTTCACAAAAAACAGCATGAAACACCCTCCGACGGCAACTGACTCATACTGTCCTCAATACACTGTGAAGACCTTACTCCGCCTGTTTCTAGATTGTCTCAAGGAGGTGCCTCCCCAGGACTGAACAATGGCCGCGGTTTGCCTGTGAGGACCTGAAGAACCTTTAGCCAGAAGAAAAGACCCTTAGACTTGTTTTTTGGCACCTGCACCTTGGACTCTCCCAAATGCTCCAGGTCGTCTTTATACAAGAGACTACCCTTAAAAGGAAGAGCTCCCAGTCGAGAATTGGACCATCTCTCCCGACCAGCCACAAACCACAGCAGTCTCCTGGTCGACCTCGCAGACATCCTGATCCCAAAAGATGACCTGACTAGGCTGCACAAAGTATGTGTGCCATACACCAGTCGCTTTAACCTTTTTTTCTCTCCGCTGCAGCACCTGATGCAGCTTGTCACTCCAACGTAGACATATTCCCTGCATAAAACTGCTGCAAATCGCAGTCCTTAAATTCAGGGCCAAGGCTCCAAACCTCCTCCTGAGGTGAAGCTACACATCTTCCAATGTAGCGGATCCCGTTACCTAATTAACTTATGAAAAATAAAAGCTGTCGCTGGAACATGCCAGCCATCCCAGAACGAAACAGTATCAGCTCTCTGCAGGTCAGAGTCCACCTGTGAACTTTGATGCCCTGCTCCTGAAGAACATGAGGATGGATTTCCTCATGTTCTTCAGGAGACCTCTCCATGCCCCTGGTTGGACCCGTCACATCAGGCATCCGGGAATCCCAGGGTGCAAACCTTGTATAATCTGAAATCTCAGAACATGCTGAATGTCCACAACACATTGTCCTTTGGCTCGCATGGGACTCTTCACTGGGACTGAGACCTAAAGAAATCTCCTGCTGTTGCACTTCACCCCATATGACCTAAGCCAAAGGAACATCAAGCGACCAGCCTGCAGCGAATCCATCCCACATTACTCCACAGCTCGCTCCTCTGGTCCCTCGTCCAAGGGACTACACGGACATTTATTTATTTATTTATTTAACATTTTTATATACCGAGGTTCTGGTAACAATGTTACTAATCACTTCGGTTTACATATAACATTAGAATGACTAAACATATGAGTCTTACATAGAACAGGCGAGTGAACTTGGACAAAATTGAATTAAAAATAAGGCATAATAAGACAACAAATAAATAACAACAATCTTATGGACAGGCAATAAGAAAGAATCAACTGAGTATCTAGTATTTGAAACTTGTCTAGATGGATATGCAATTGGTTCTAGTATTACATGAAGCCAAATGTAAAATTCCCCTGGATGCGTTCAGGCTTTTTTTTTTTTTTTAACAGGATGTGGGCAATTTTGTGCCCTGCTGTGGGGACACGGATGTTTCCCCCCTTGCTACCTTCCTGGCATGAGAAGCCCAAAGACTCAGAAACCCAAAGGCGTGCTCCTGCAGGACTTCTGACAGCCGGGGAAAGGGTAGAAGTGGATCCCCTATCTCCCCCGAAGCTCTTAATGCTTCTGCCAAAATGGCCACCGTTTCTGGGGTTGCAGGAACCAGCCCGCGGTTTTCCCAGTGCTTCTCTAAGTTCGTGTTGTCGTCCCCAAGGTAGCCCCGCTGGGACCTGACCTCTCCACAGAGACCCAGAGGCCGCGTACCAACTGGGCCCGAGCTGTGCACGTGACAACATGAGCTCCACTGCTCCTGCGTCGGTTCTGCAGCGCCATTAGCCATGTGCGCTGACTTGCCACTGTGATCTGACTGCTCCCCAGCTACCACCCAAAGCTGTTCTGCCTGCCACTCTGAAGCCGTCGGCTCTTCAGCACCATTAGCCATGAGCTTTGACTCGCTGCTGCAGTCTGCCTGATCTTCCTGAATGGGAGCTTGCTTTTTTTTTTGTTTTTTTCTTTTGCTGCGACGGCAGGTCTCCTCACCGCCCAAACAACCAGCATACAATCTGACCCGATTGAGCCGTGACCGAGCCGACCCGCAAGTTCGGCAGACCGAGCCTCGCACCATGTTACACGTGGCCAGGGGATCCTTACCCTAACAGCCACCCACCTCGCACACACTGCCGCTGAGAAGAAAAACAAAGTGGTCTAAAAATAATACCTCAGCTGCCCCAATTTTTTTTTTTTTTACTTTATTGCCAAAACAAGGTTAGAATATTTCCCTGGATTAGGCTGGAACACAGAGCTGCAAGTGGAAAAATGCTGCTGCCAAACTGCTTCACAAAGCCTCAAGCCACCTCAGCAGCCTCGTAAAAGGAAAAGGATCTGGACCACCAGATTTACACCCACAGATCTAAGGACCAAGCATACTAAAGGGTCACCAACCCCCAGCTCATCCACCTCAAACCAAGGGGAATGGTCCCACCAGGACCTAACAACCCCCTGGGAGGAAGGTTCTCTCTCTCTCCTACTTTCTAATTTTTTCCCTTTCTTCTTAACTGCAGAACTGTAGGTTGTGCACCATCTACCATCTGCTGGAGACAGAGAAATACCGAGGGACTGCAGGTCACACACTGGGTTATATACAGTGTCAGTAAAACTTTCTCTGTCTCCATCTGCTGGCAGGGAGGCAGGCAAAACCCAGGACTCTGGACTGATCTGTGTCATACAGAGAATGAGTATTTAATGTTTTGGGTATTTGCCAGAGATTTGCCACGGGGTATTTGACAGTGGATCGGCCACTGTTGGAAACAGGATGCAGGACTTTCAGTCTGACCTAGTATGGCAAAATCTTATGCTCCAAATATCTGAATAGTCTCTTACCTCAACACAGAACTTAAAATGAATGCCTTGGGAATCATAAAATGAAATAATTCGATCAGGGATGTTCACAGTAATAAGGGACCAGTGGACTTCCAGATGAATGGGGATTAACAAGAGGCTCTTTTTGAACAAATCCACCTGAAATAAAACATCAGAACAAGGTAATATGAGACAGCTTCCTGTTTAGATTTTTAAGTGACATTTTGCTATGGTCAAATCTATAAATAGCTAATGAATTGCACAAAACATCTTTCCTGCCCTAAAAATGACAAATGGCTGAATTTTATTAGCTTTGTTAGCCCGATACAAGAATCCTTTCTACCCAGCTACCTTGAGAGTTTTATTTTAAAAATGTTATCCCAGGAGAAGGTTGACACTTTGCTGAATTATGGTTGTACTATAATTAAGAATCCTGCAGTTGTGTGCCGAGAGACATGTTTCCTGATTGGGAATTTTGGAAAAACACGTACACACAGCATGTTATTATAATGGAGAAATTACTTACCTGATAATTTCATTTTCCTTAGTGTAGACAGATGGACTCAGGACCAATGGGTATAGTGTACTCCTGATAACAGTTGGAGACGGATCAGATTTCATCTGACGTCAGCCCTAGCACATATACCCCTGCAGGAAGTGCAGCTCTTCAGTATTCTCCTCGAAAAGCAATTGTGGATATATGTATGACTGAATAATTTGAATAACTTGATTAAGTTTATAACTTGGATAACTTGATTAACTTTATAACTTGGTTAACTTGATTAATTTAATTGGTTATAGCTGGAGACCGCCAGTGCCCTCAACCGAGAAAAGTCGACACCCGGTAGGATGGGTGTCCTAGTTTGAGGAAAGCATGGCTTACCCGTGAATCACTTGCTCTCGAGGATGTCACTCGAGAATTTCATGAATAATGGCAGCCGTGGGTGGGATGCTGAGTCCATCTGTCTACACTAAGGAAAACGAAATTATCAGGTAAATAATTTCTCCATTTCCTAGAGTGTAGCAGATGGACTCAGGACCAATGGGATGTATAAAAGCTACTCCCCGAACCAGGTGGGAGGCTGCCCGTGGCCCACTTAGTATTGCCCTTGCAATTGCTGTGTCCTCTCGAGCCTGAACATCCAGGCGGTAAAACCTGGAGAAGATGTGGATGGAGGACCATGTCGCCACCCGACAGATCTTGGCGGGTGACAGCATCTTGGTTTCCACCCAGGACACTGCCTGGGTTATAGTGGAATGGGCCTTGACTTGTAAAGGCAGTGGCTTGCCTGCTTCTACGTAGACCGCCTTGATGACTTCTTTGATCCAGCGGGCTATGGTTGCTTGCGAGGCCGCTTCCCCTTGCTTCTTCCCACTGTGAAGGACGAATAGATGGTCCGTCTTTCGTATGGATTCAGATCTTTCCAGGTATCAGACTAGGAGTTTGTCGACTTTGAGGGGCATAGAGTGCGAGACTCTTCCGAATTCTTATGCTCATCTGGCAATGGTAGCGAGATGGCTTGGTTGAGATGGAAGTGAGAAACCACTTTGGGGAGGAAGGACAGGACTGTGCGTAACTGGATGGTTCCCGGGGTGAGTCTGAGGAACGGCTCCCGGCAGGACAGTGCTTGTAGCTCGGAGATACGACGGGCCGAACAGACTGCCACCCAGAAGGCTGTCTTCAATGTTAATAGTTGGAGAGACAGGCCGCGAATAGGTCTGAAGGAGGCTCCTGCTAAGAAATCTAGGATCAGGTTGAGGTTCCAAAGAGGCACCGGCCACTTTAGGGGTGGTCGGATCTGCTTGACTCCTTTCAGAAAGCGGGAGACATCCGGGTGAGAGGCTATGCTGCCGCTCTCGCTCTTGGTTCCGTAGCATGACAATGTGGCCACCTCTACCTTGATAGAGTTGAGAGACAATCCCTTCTGTAGTCCTTTCTGCAGGAATTCCAAAATCGCAGGAATTTTGACTGAGAGTGGAACGATGTCGCGGTCCTCACACCAAGCTTCGAATACTCTCCAAATCCTTATGTATGTTAGGATTGTGGAGAACTTGCGTACTCGGAGCAGGGTGTCAATTACTGCCCCCGAGTATCCCCTCTTCCTCAGGCAAGTCCTCTCAATGGCCAGACTGTAAGAGAGAATCGAGCTGGATCCTCGTGGAGGATCTATCCTTGCTGGAGCAGGTCTCTGTATGGAGGTAGCGGGAGGGGGCTCCCTATCAGCAGCCTTCACATGTCTGCGTACCATGGTCTTCTTGGCCAGTCCGGGGTCACTAGAAGTACTGGTCCCCTGTGGTGTGTTCTATCTTGTGGATGATTGCGCCCAATAGGGGCCACGGTGGGAAGTCGTATAATAGAGTTTCCTGTGGCCAGGTCTGTACCAGGGTATCGATTCCCTGGGACTTGGGTTCCCGCCTGCAGCTGAAGAAGCTGGGCACTTGGGCGTTGGACCAGTTTGCCAGGAGGTCCATGGTTGATGTTCCCCAACGGTTTACTATCAATTGGAATGCTGTGGTCGACAGCCTCCATTCTCCTGGGTCTAGACTTTCTCTGCTGAAGTAATCCGCAGAAACGTTGTCTTTCCCCGCAATGTGGACAGCCGAGATCTCTTAAAGGTTCGCTTCCGCCCATGACATTAGGGGGTCTATTTCCAGAGACACCTGTTGGCTTCTGGTTCCTCCCTGACAGTTGATGTAGGCCACTGTTGTGGCGTTGTCTGGCATTACTCTGGCTGATTTGTCTTGGAGTCTGTGACCGAACCGTAGGCAGGCTAGTCTGACTGCCCGGGCTTCTAGGCGATTGATGTTCCATCCCGACTCTTCTTTGTTCCATTGCCCCTGGGCGGTTAGCTCTTGGCAGTGTGCTCCCCATCCTCGTAGGCTGGCGTCCATGGTGAGCAGGATCCAGGTTGGTGAGGATAATCTCACTCCCTGGCTCAGATGGCCTTTTTGTAGCCACCATCGTAGTTGGATCCGAACTTTGTCTGGGAGCTGAAGACATACGGTGTAGTTCTGGGACAGCGGATTCCATCGTGATAGTAGTGAGCGCTGTAGGGGTCTCATGTGAGATCTTGCCCATGGCACTACTTCCAGTGTGGATGCCATTCCGTGGGGCGAAGCTCGCTCAACACGGTTCACAGCTGGGTCATCAGTTTTGATCTCTTTGTCGGTGTCAGGATGACCTTGTCTTGTTTGGTGTCAAACCGGACTCCCAAGTATTCTAGAGATTGGGATTGCTGCAGACAGCTCTTGTTTGTGTTGACCACCCACCCGAGGCTCTCCAGTAGTTTTGACTCTGTTGGTCGCCTGGTGGCTTTCCTCTGGGGATTTCGCCCTGATCAGCCAATCGTCTAGATAAGGGTGTACGAGGATTCCTTCCTTCCTCAGTGTTGTTGCCACTACCACAATGATCTTGGTGAACGTCCGGGGTGTTGTGGCTAACCCGAATGGTAGTGCCCGAAACTGGTAGTGACGGTCCAGGATCGTGAAGCGTAGAAAACACTGATGCTCTTGATGGATCGGAATGTGTAGGTAGGCTTCTGACAGATCCAGGGATGTAAGGAACTCTCCTGGTTGTATCGCCCTTATTACCGAGCATAGGGTTTCCATGCGGAAGTGAGGAATCTTCAGGTGGCGGTTGACCGGCTTGAGGTCCAGGATGGGCCTGAACATTCCTTCTTTCTTGGGAACGATAAAATAGATGGAATAATGTCCAGTATTTATTTGTTGTGCGGGCACCGGTGTTATAGCCTCTAAGGCTAGCAATCTGGTCAGTGTAGCTTCCACTGCCATCTTCTTGGAAGGGTCATGGCAGAGGGATTCCACAAACTTGTCCGGAGGGAGGTGGTGGAAATCCAGGTAATATCCCTCTCGAATGATGGCTAGGACCAAACTTGTCCAAAGTTATCTCGACCCATCTTTGGTAGAATAGGGCAAGCCTGCCCCTATGGCAGTACGCCTTCTTCAAAGGTAATATCCCTGATTTTCATTGTGGGGTGTGGCTGGGGCCTGGGCTGGCTCCCCTTTTGTTGTGCTTGTTCCAAAAGGAATGGCTCCTGCTTGCGGGGCGAGCTGCTTGATATGTGCTTCTGTATGGGTTGAAGTGCTGTGATCCTCTGCCCCTGGAAGTTCGGGGGAAGGGTCGCTGGTTTCTCTTATTCCTGTCCTCTGGTAGCCTCGGCAGTGAGGATTCGCCCCATTTGTTGGCTAGTTTAGTTCGCTTCCGAACAGGAGGGTTCCCATGAAGGGCATCCTTGTGAGTCTCGTTTTGGAAGATGCGTCGGCCGACCAGCTTCAGAGCCAGAGTTGTCTTCTGGCTGCCACAGCTGATGACACTCCTCTAGCTGTGGTGCGCACCAGATCAGAAGCGGCATCCATGAGGAATGATACTGCTGGTTCCAGGGCTTCCCCAGGAGTGTTGTTCCTGGTCTGTGATAAGCAGGCGCGTGTCACCACGGCACAGCAGGCCGCGATCTGTAGAGACATAGCAGAGACGTCAAAAGACTGTTTGAGGATGGATTCCAGACGTCTGTCTTGAGCATCCTTGAGTGCTGCTCCTCCCTCCACTGGGATAGTAGTGCGCTTCGAACCGCACAGACCATGGCATCCACTTTCGGACATGCCATGAGATCTTTGGCAGCTGGGTCCAGAGGGTACATGGCTGCCAGAGCACGCCCCCCCTTTGAACGTATTCTCCGGGGCATCCCATTCCAGGTCAATTAGCTGCTGTACAGCTTGTAATAGTGGGAAATGATGGGAGGTCTGATGGAGTCCCTCTAGTAGGTGATTTGTCTTAGGTTCCCCCGAGGCACTTGTGCCCGGGATAGCAAGCTCCTTCAGGCTGTGTGTGACCAGGTCTGGAAGCTCGTCCTTGGTGAAGAAGCGCCTCATGGTTCGGTGGGGCTCTGTCCCCGGGGGGAATTCCCCTTCCTCCAGGGGTTCTGATTCCTCATCTGAGTTGTCCGTGTCCCAGAAGGTGGGGCTTCTGGGCGGTGGAATCACTTCCCTGGGCATAGAGGGTCCCGGGATGTTGAGGTCCTCTGGTGGAGGTTGTGGCCGTATTATCGGAGGCCCCGGTTGCATGTGGACGAAGGTATGCAGGTCTTTGAAGAATTCCACCCAGGAGATAGATGCTGGGTCTAAATTAAGAGGTGCTGTGTCCCTGGGGAGCCCCATTTGAGGGAGGATCCCGCTGGGAGGCGCTAGGTCCAGCGAACTGTTTGAGAAGCTGGAACCCAGCACCGGCTGGGGAGGGCAATGGGCTGGATCCCCCAGGGCCTCCTCGCACTGTATACACAGGGCCGTGGCCTCCTCATGCGCTGCAGCTCTAATGTGGCATGCTGGGCAAAGGCCCTGAGCCTTGAGCTTCTTTTCCGGTGGTGCCATGGCTTGTGCGCGTAAAATACAGTTATGCGCTCCGGTGCGTCGAAGTTGTGTGCATAGGATTGGTATGCGCTTAGGGAGATGTACGCGCTGCTGTGCGCTCAGATCAAAGTTTTGCGCCCGGCACAGTAAGCGCATGCCTGTGCGCACGGTACTTGGGCGCGCGACGTTGTGCGCACAAGGTATTTGTGCGCACGGCTCGCCTCTGTGCGCACGGCTCGGGGGCGAACAGATCAAAATGGTGACGGCGACCACGCGCACAATATGGCGACCACCTCGGAGGGTCTCCACGTGGGAGGACCCTCGGATCTGACCGGGGTCTAGCCCTCCTAGGGCAGATCAACCCGGTGGCACTGGTCCCGGCTGGCGACCTGTGCGACTCCTCGAGCTTCGGAGACCGGAGACTTTTAAATAGATTTCTACCTTACCTTGTCTCGGCGCTTCCCGGTCTCGTTCCGAGCGGTCTCCGGCTGCGGGGGGGGGGGGAGGAGGAGAGGGAAAATACCTTCACTGCCTTGCTCAAAGTTGCACCCGCTGTCTCTCAGCCTCACCAGATGTTGGGGGCTAGGTCCCCGCCGAGGGTAGGCCGCCAGACCGAGGCTTACATCCGAGGGATCGCGGAAATCACCTCGGGAATTCTCAACTGGGGGAGAGACCCAATGGGTGTCACCGCAGGAGAGCAGGGCTCGTCTGTAGAGGTAAGATTTCTTCTTGTTTTGGTTTTCTTTGCTAAATTACTCTAACGATGTGCTAGCGTGCATAGAGTCCCGAACTGCTATGGAGACAGAAAATACTGAAGAGCTACACTTCCTGCAGGGGTATATGTACTAGGGCTGACTTCAGATGAAATCTGATCCGTCTCCAACTGCTATCAGGAGTACACTATACCCATTGGTCCTGAGTCCATCTGCTACACGCTAGGAAAGTATTCATTTTCTTATGGTTTCCTCAAACTTCTTTTACGTTGACGAGAGGCTTTTGGAAAACAGAAGGCTAAAGATGATTAGTTATGTGCATAAACTCATATGCAGCCCTGGATTTATACTGTTAATTTTCTGCTCTTCCTTTACATGATTTGTGTCTTTACACAAGCTTTCTCTGAACATCATAAATTTTGAATAATTTGTTTGGCTTATAGTGATAACTTTAGTAGTATATTTGCTGCAACCACTCTGTTTTCTTTGCTTTGTTTCTCTGGTTCCCGTTTTATCTCCTATTGATTTTTTGCTTGTTTGGTTTTCTCACATTAACATTAAAGCTTCTTTAGAAATAACATTTAATTAAAGAAATGGCCTGCTGGCTCAGTGGCAGTGCTATATCCTGCCATGCGGAGGGACCTGGATTTTAATTCACAGCCCAGGTCTCTCTCCCACTTCCCAGATTAGTCAATGATGATGCAGAGGGAGCATTCACAGCCGCTTGGGGGGGGGGGGGGGGGGGGGGGAGTCCCAGGCATCTGGAAAGAACAGATGTAGAGCCCACAATTCCAGAAGAAGCCCTGGTGCATGGCTCTCAGCTGAAAACTGCTGCAGCGAGGACTCTTCTGAGTGAGTTGGAAAAACATATAAAACAAGGGAAACCCCACCCCTCAGGTTGTTTTGAATGAAGCCTTATAGCACTGGATCCCACACCAGATTCCAAATGAGCTGTAAGAAACCACCAACTCCCCCGCCTCTCAGACATTGCAAACATACCTTTTTAGTCCATCTTTTTACACCATTATATCCTTTGGTTACCAGCTGTCTGTGAAAAAAGCTGTTAAAGAAGTGAACCTAGAATCAAAATACAAAGAGTACAGATTATTACACAGAAGCAGGGCCAAACATTTACCAAATGCTAGCAATGATTTTCATGTTAGCAACACAAAAAATATAGAACACAGTACCTTTAAACAGGCACTTATTTACAAAAAAAATGCTATAGGACTAAAACTGAAAGAGGGCTGAAAGGAAAATTAGTTCTTACCTGTTAATTTTCGTTCCTGTAGTACCACGGATCAGTCCAGACAGTGGGTTGAGCCTCCTTTCCAGCAGGTGGAGACAGACTAAAACTTGAAGGATGCCCTATATCAGGAAAGAGCCTATCCTCTACCCCTTCAGTATAACGTATGTCAAAGCATAAAACAACAAACCGAAGAATAGGATCAAGCAAGAAACTGTAAAGCTCAACAGAGCAAAAATAGAATAATGTAGAAAAACATGGTATACCTATACGCTCTTGCATCAACTTGGTATAAGAAAAGACCAAGGCTTCCGGTGTAATTGCTCAGTAATCTTGCACAAAAATATATGAAAATCTGCAGACCTGCAAGAAAACAAGCTTCGAGAAAAGACAGACAGGGAAGAGCGTCTGGACTGATCCGTGGTACTACAGGAACGAAAATTAATAGGTAAGAACTAATTTTCCTTTCCTGTACGTACCCGGATCAGTCCAGACAGTGGGATGTACCAAAGCTTCCCTAAACTGGGTGGGACCGAGACAGTCCCGCTCAAAGCACTTGCCGCCCAAAGGAACCGAACACCGGAGCGTGTACATCCAGACGGTAGTGCCGAGCAAAAGTGTGCAGAGACGTCGAAGTGGCAGCCCTGAAAATCTCCTGCGGGGAGACAAACTGACTCTCTGCCCACGAAGTAGCCTGAGAACGCAAGGAATGGGCATTCAGACCCTCAGGAAGCGGACGACCTTGACAAAGGTATGCCGAGGAAATGGCTTCTTTCAACCAACGCACAATCGTGATCTTAGAAACCTGCTTACCCCTGTTGGGACCACTCCAAAGGACGAAGAGATGGTCCGATACGTGGAAGTCATTAGTGACCTGGAGATAACGAAGCAAGATTCATTTGACATCCAGCCGACGGAGGTCACCACCAGCCGTACCCGCGACCTCCTCCGGTGAGAACGCGGGGAGTTCTACCGACTGGTTGACGTGGAAAGCGGAGACAACCTTAGGTAAGAAGGAAGGAACCGTCCTGAGAGAGACCCCGGAATCCGAAAAACGCAAGAAGGGCTCCCGACAGGACAGCGCCTGAAGCTCGGAGATACGGCGAGCAGAGGAAATAGAGACCAGAAAGACAGTCTTTAGAGTAAGATCCTTGAACGTAGCGTGGCGAAGAGGCTCGAAGGGAGCCCCACAGAGAGCACGAAGGACTAGGTTGAGGCTCCATGACGGACACGAGGCCCGAGAGGGGGGGCGGAGGTGTCTAACACCCCTCAGGAAACGAATCAAGTCAGGGTGAGCTGCTAAGACATGACCGTCCACCCGACCCAGGAGAGAGCCGAGCGCAGAGACTTGAACGCGTAGAGAACTGAAGGAGAGGCCCTTAGAGAGACCCTTCTGAAGAAAAGAAAGAATCAAAGGAATCTAGGTGGAGCGCGCAGGGACACCCGCCTCCGTACACGCGAACTCAAAAACTTTCCAGATGCGCACATAGGCCAGAGAAGTCGACTGCTTCCAGGCTCGCAGCAGGGTGGAGATGACCTCCTCCCTATAACCTTTGCGCCTCAGGCGACGCCGTTCAAAAGCCAGGCTGCAAGACAGAAGCGATTGGCCTGGTCGAAATATACAGGCCCCTGCCGGAGGAGACGAGGAAGATGACCGAGGTGCAGGGGCCCGTCCACCGCTAGATTGATGAGATCCGCGAACCACGGCCTTCGCGACCACTCGGGAGCGACGAGAATCACCGGTCCCCGGTGGAGCTCGATTCTCCTGAGAACTTTCCCCACCAGTGGCCACGGGGGAAACACGTACAGAAGGACGTCCGCTGGCCAAGGTAGAGCCAGAGCATCCACGCCCTCTGCGCCGTGCTCCCTCCAGTGGCTGAAGAACCGATTGGCCTTGGCATTGCGCAGAGTCGCCATGAGGTCGAGGTGAGGAGGACCCCACCTGTCCACTATCAGAGCCATGGCCGCGTCCGAGAGCTCCCACTCTCCCGGATCGAACGACTGCCGGCTGAGGAAGTCGGCTTGAACATTGTCTTTTCCGGCGATGTGAGAGGCCGCAAGGCACTGTAGGTGACGCTCCGCCCAAGCGAGGAGACGGCTGGCTTCTAAGGCTACCAGGGGACTGCGAGTGCCCCCTTGGCGATTGATGTAGGCGACTGTGGTGGAGTTGTTGGACAGGACTCGTACCGCCTTGCCGCGGATCAGGGGAAGAAACTCCTGAAGAGCCAGGCGGACTGCCAAAGTTTCCAGTCGATTGATGTGCCAGCGCGACTGAGTCTGCGACCATGTACCCTGGGTAGACTGAGAAAGGCAGACCGCACCCCAGCCCAACAGGCTGGCTTCCGTGGTCACTATCGTCCACTATGGAGCTTGAAGAGGCATCCCTTGCAGGAGATGAGGAAGAGACAGCCACCACTGTAGAATCCAAGAACAGAAGGACTACGTGGAACTGCTCAGACACTGGCTGCCAACGGGACAGCAAAGCTTTCTGTAACAGACACATATGAGCAAAAGCCCAGGGGACAAGGTCGATGGTAGAAGCCATGGATCCCAGGACTTGGAGATAATCCCAGGCTGTCGGGGAAGGTAGGGCAATCAAAGTCTGGACCTGATTGATCAGCTTGAGGGCTCGCGCCCGAGGTAAGAAAACCTTGCCTACTCGGGTGTCAAAGTGGGCTCCCAGAAATTACAACTCCTGGGAGGGCTGAAGCTTGCTCTTGGAAAAGTTCACTATCCACCCGAGAGAGGCAAGGAGCTCCAAGACGCGATCCACCGCCCGCCGGCAAGAGGTCTCCGACTTGGCTCTGATGAGCCAATCGTCCAGATAGGGATGGACGAGAATCCCCTCCTGGCGCAAGGCCGCCACTACTACTACCATGACCTTCGTGAAGGTGCGAGGAGCGGTCGCGAGGCCGAAGGGGAGAGCTCGAAACTGGAAGTCCTGGTTGAGAATGTGGAATCTGAGATACTTCTGATAGTCGAGGTGAATGGGAATATGAAAATAAGCTTCTGCGAGATCGAGGGAAGCAAGGAACTCTCCGGGGCGGACCGTCGCAATGACCGCCCGCAGGGTTTCCATGCGGAAGTGGGGGATCTTGAGAGCCCGATTGACTCTCTTGAGGTCCAATATTGGGCGGAAGGACCCGTCCTTTTTGGGCACGGTGAAGTAAATAGAATACTGGCCGGCGCCGATTTCCCTTTCCGGGACGGGGACCATCGCTCCCAGATCCAGAAGCTTGGAGAGAGTCTGGACCACCGCGTCCCTCTTGGCCCGGCCGCAAGGCGAGAAAAGAAAGAGATCTGGAAGTTCCCAGACGAGGTCGAAAGCGTACCCGTCTCTGATAATGTCGAGGACCCACTGATCCGACGTGATCTTGACCCATTCCTCGACGAACAGGGAGAGGTGTCCGCCGAGGTAAGGAACCGAGGAATGGGTCGGCTGAAAATCATTGCATGGCAGGTTTAGCGGTGGCACGCACGGGCTGGCCCTCGCGAAAGGGCCGTCTGCCACGAAAGGACTGCGACCAGGACTGCACACGAGAAGACCCCCCTCGCAGAACCGCCCCGCCCCCGAGAAGCGAAGCGACGCTGGCCCCTGAAGCGAGAGGCCGCGAAGGATCGGGAAGACTTAGGGCGGTCCTCTGGGAGCTTATGGACCTTGTTGTCAGCCAAGGAGTCCATAAGCTTCTCGAGATCCTCGCCAAAGAGCATCTTACACAAGACCAGCCGGGTCTTCGAGGACTGATCAGCCGACCAGTGGCGTAGCCAAAGGAGCCTCCGGGCCGCCACTGCCGAAACCATCGCCTTCGCCTGGACACGGACCAGATCGTAGAGGGCGTCCGATACGTAAGCGGTTACTGCCTCACCTGGCGGAAGCTCCCGGGCGCAGAGTAACTGTTGGACCCACTGGAGGCCCGCTCGCATCATGAGACTGCTACAGCAAGACGCCCGGACCCCGAGGGTCAGAACGTCAAAGATGCGCTTCAGGTGAGCCTCCAGCTTACGATCTTGTGAATCCTTCAAGGCTGTGGAACCTTCCACCGGAATCGTGGTGTGCTTGGCCACTGCAGAAACATACGAATCCACCGATGGATATCGCAACAGCTCCAAGCCCTCCTCCGGGAGGGGATAGAGCTTATCCATCGCACGCCCCACCCGAAGCGCACCCTCAGAAGCCTCCCATTCCCGCAGGACAAAGAGCTTAAAGCATGGGGTGGAAGGGAAAGGCTGAGGCCGGAGCCCTCCCAGAACCGGGTTCATATCCTTAGGGAGTGAGGCCATGAGATTATCCACGGAGGGACTCTCCAGACCCAGCTCCTGCAAAACAAAAGGGAGGAGGGGCTCTAATTCCTCCTTACGAGAAAGACAGAGGGCTCTAGGGTCATCCCCCTCTAGGGGGGGGGGCATCTGCCGAATCTGAGGAAGCAGCGGGGTCCGAGGACACGGGAGACACCGGGGGGGGGGGGGGGGGGCGCGCACCCCCGGGACCACCCGCACTGGTCCTTGGGGCTCTGCGGCCGGTCCAGTGGTCAACGGCACTGAATGAGGGAATTTTGGCGGGGGGGGGGGGAGCTTTCGTCCAGCTCATGCAGGCTAGCTAGATAAGATTTGTGCATGAGGAGGACGAAAAGGGACCGCTGAAAAAGGGACCCTGGATTTGGCGGGGGGGGGGGGGGGGGGGGGGGAAAGGGAAGGTCAGGACCCCCCTCCTGGGCACCTGCGGGGGCCAAATCGGGGGTTAAATCAAAAAAATCTGGCCTCCCAGCCCCAGGGAGCACTGAAATCGGCCCCGATGAAAAATCCAAGATGGCGGCCGTTCCCGGCTCTGCCGACCCGGGAAAAGCCTAGCCATACTGGGAGGAGTGGAGCCCCGGGCTAAATTTGCTTGTCCTGCCGAGGAGGGACCTTCCTCACCCGGCAGGCAAGCAGTGCAGAGGCCCTGCCGTGAAAAACGCGAAGAGGGCAGCCCACAAGAAAGGCAGGCTGCCAGCCGGGACATAGCTAAGCCACGCCTGAAGAAAAGAAAAGCTGAAAAAAAACGCTTGATTGACAGCCTGCACTGCAGGAGAGAGCAGGCGGGAAACCTGCTGCCTTCAGCTTCTCTGGCTGCCGGTTCTAGCCCTACTCTGACCAGAAAAAAATAAAAAAGCTGGTCAACTGCTGCAAATAAGTTAGAGGTAGGTGAGTACCTGCAACTTATTGAAAGTTTGAAACTTTTAAACTCCTTTTTTTTTTTTTTTACTGAGCGCAGCAGCGGGTTAAAAATCCTCTCGGCAGCCAGAGGGGGAACGAGGCCCAGAGAGCGTCGGTCCCCACACCTGGAAGCGTCCACGGACTCAGGACTATGCAGGGAACCCCCTCCTGCAAAAGGGGCAAAGCCCCCCTGAGCCGGGCAAGAGCTGGGAGACGGACGTCTCCCACACAAAAACAGTAAAAGCACTAAAAGGCGGCAAAATTTCCTTCATAGATTTTTTCCTTTGTTTCTAAAACAAGCAGGAATCAAAATAACTACTTGCTTGAGCCGAAAAGAAAGAAGAAGAGGCTGACCAGCCTACAGCAGAGAACCGAAGGGGAGATGCTGCACCTGCTGGAGACAGACGAATACTGAAGGGGTAGAGGATAGGCTCTGTCCTGATATAGGGCATCCTTCAAGTTTTAGTCTGTCTCCACCTGCTGGAAAGGAGGCTCAACCCACTGTCTGGACTGATCCGGGTACGAACAGGAACATTATTTCTAAACTGAGAAAAACTAGTATATTTTACCTGGATGAAACAAAACTAAAATTAACTTAGCACAGAAATTACATCATGTTTCAAACCTGGAAGCCAGAATGTCTGAAATGTATTTGCTTACAGTGCATGAGCCTATCAATAGAATTCAACACAGTGATAAAACGAAACTCTAAAAGTCAAACAGCCTGAAATCAGATCACTAGCAACTTCAGGGACAAGAAAAGGGATCAGATTATTTGCAGCCTCTGGGATGGCAGTGAACCATACACAGCTGACATCTGAAAACATTACTACTGATGCAGCTTGGAATAATAATGCAAAAACATGCAGCTTGGAATAATAATGCAAAAACATCTATTTATGACCTTCTTGTTTTCTATCCTTCATTCTGCCTATTGGTTATCCCCACGCCCAGTTACTCTCCCTGTTGAAATGTACTTTCCAACCTTGCAGTTATTATGTGAACCGGTATGATGTCCCCACAAATACCAGTATATAAAAGTTTCTAAATAATAAATAAATATTTCATCTAAAATAATGCCAAAAGAACCTTGGCTACATCACCTACAGTCCCTGCTGCTAAACAGAAATGCCAAATATTTGACAGGAGGCCAGCTTCAAAACAAGAACAAAGAATGAATCAAAGTTACTGTTTGAAATCAGCACTTAAAGGAAAGCAACTAAAAGTAAGAGAGAATAAAAAGTCCAAGAGATAAAGAAATGTAGGCTAGAGAAGTGCATCAGCTACCATATATGCTCTATTAATAAGTGCAGGTAAGAACAGTACCACATGGAAAAAATGCAGTGAACTCTATACCTAGGATTCCCTTTCAGCATTATTAAACCAGTAAACCTGTGTTCTCTCACAGTCAGCCATGGCACAGACATCAAAACTGCAGTTCCTTCAATTTAAAGCTGTGCTTGTGTTGCCCGATAGATCTAAACCTCAACAAGACCTTTAGTCCCAAGTTAATTAATAAACAGTTTTTTCAGGGGAATCAAGATGGCGGACTGAAGAAGAGACATGGAGGAGGCTGCTGGATTTTGTATACCTGTTTACTACGGTTGTTGGAAAACATGCCGCATACCAAGCGTAAAGGGAAATTCAGGGAAGTTGCCTCAAACTCTTCCCCAGCTGGCCCGATACAGCAAAGAATAGAGAGCTTCTTCCCCTCTGACCCCGGAAGAGCTCCAGCTGGAAGCGCTGTGACTCCCATCTCGGAGCTAATGGCGGCGTCATTAGCTTCGTACATCTCGTTGAGCCCTGGAGCGCCAATAACTCCCTCCCCTCCCTTCAATGAAGCGACCTTTGGAGTGAATCAATCCGAGGAAGACCTTGTAGTAGGACAAACTCTCTCAGAGACTGAGGAGGTGAACCTATCGGGCGAGTTGGTGAACCCCGAAGTAAGTGGAAAAATTTAACATTTTCCACAGTGTAAGACAACTCACTTCGGGGAGAGAGGAAGGACGCCAAGAGTTGCTAATGGCATCCAGTCCTCGGGGAGGAGGAGGAATCGCCAGTGGGCACAGTATTGTGGGGATCCCTGGCACTACAAGTTTGGTATGTGCTATCCCTGAAAAGAAAATTGAAAAGCCTTCAGTTATTACATTGGATTCTGTTTGGACAGCTATTATGACCTTGGAGCAGTCAATTTCATCTTTGATTACTGTGGTAGCTGATATAAATAGACGTTCACAAATATCGGAACAAGAAGTATCTTTACACACTTAAAATTGAAGAAATGGATCAGAAAATGATTCAAGTACAGAAGGTTCAAACTGATCTTTTACAAGGAGAAATGGCAGTTAAGGAAATTAGAAAAAATTGAAAATGAAATAAGGTTTCTTAATCTAAGAGTACTAA
The DNA here is from genome assembly GCF_901001135.1 of Rhinatrema bivittatum. Classification (NCBI taxonomy): domain Eukaryota; kingdom Metazoa; phylum Chordata; class Amphibia; order Gymnophiona; family Rhinatrematidae; genus Rhinatrema; species Rhinatrema bivittatum. The sequence continues at coordinate 234,884,780 of NC_042623.1, forward strand.
CTTCCTCAGATTCAGTATATCACGCCACGTGAGCAATTTAAAAAATACCTTCGGGAGGTTTTAAAAATAACTCCTGAAGCTGTGCCAGCCCCTTGCAAAAATATACTTTTCATCCTTTGATAAAGAAGCAGTGCCGCAAGAACAGAGTATAGCGCCAGAACCTTTAATATCTAATTTATCTACCTTGTTGGAATCATCTGGTGAAGAGCAAGTACTTAGATGTGGAACTTTATTAGTTAGGTTTATTTTTACATCAGATAGAGATCTAAGAACATAAGAACATGCCATTCTGGGTCAGACCAAGGGTCCATCAAGCCCAGCATCCTGTTTCCAACAGTGGCCAATCCAGGCCATAAGAACCTGGCAAGTACCCAAAAACTAAGTCTATTCCATGTTACCATTGCTAGTAATATCGGTGGTTATTATCTAAGTCAACTTAATTAATAGCAGGTAATGAATTTCTCCAAGAACGTATCCAATCCTTTTTTAAACACAGCTATACTAACTGCACTAACCACATTCTCTGGCAACAAATTCCAGAGTTTAATTGTGCGTTGAGTGAAAAAGAACTTTCTCCAATTAGTTGTAAATGTGCCACATGCTAACTTCATGGAGGGCCCCCTAGTCTTTCTATTATCCGAAAGAGTAAAAAACTAATTCACATCTACCCGTTCTAGACCTCTCATGATTTTAAACACCTCTATCATATCCCCCCCTCAGCCGTCTCTTCTCCAAGCTGAAAGTCCTAACCTCTTTAGTCTTTCCTCATAGGGGAGCTGTTCCATTCCCTTTATCATTTTGGTCGCCCTTCTCTGTACCTTCTCCATCGCAATTATATCTTTTTTGAGATGCGGTGACCAGAATTGTACACAGTATTCAAGGTGCGGTCTTCACCATGGAGCGATACAGAGGCATTATGACATTTTCCGTTTTATTCACCATTCCCTTTCTAATAATTCCCAACATTCTGTTTGCTTTTTTGACTGCCGCAGCACACTGAACCGACGATTTCAATGTGTTATCCACTATGACGCCTAGATCTCTTTCTTTGGTAGTAGCACCTAATATGGAACATAACATTGTGTAACTATAGCATGGGTTATTTTTCCCTATATGCATCACCTTGCATTTCTCCACATTAAATTTCATCTGCCATTTTGATGCCCAATTTTCCAGCCTCACAAGGTCTTCCTGCAATTTATCACAATCTGCTTGTGATTTAACTACTCTGAACAATTTTGTATCATCTGCAAATTTTATTACATCACTTGTCGTATTTCTTTCCAGATCATTTATAAATATATTGAAAAGTAAGGGTCCCAGTACAGATCCCTGAGCCACTCCACTGCCCACTCCCTTCCACTGAGAAAATTGTCCATTTAATCCTACTCTCTGTTTCCTGTCTTTTAGCCAGTTTGAAATCCACGAAAGGCCATCGCCACTTATCTCATGATTTTTTATTTTTCCTAGAAGCCTCTTATGAGGAACTTTGTCAAACGCCTTCTGAAAATCCAAATATACTACATCTACCGGTTCACCTTTATCCACATGTTTATTAACTCCTTCAAAAAAGTGAAGCAGATTTGTGAGGCAAGACTTGCCCTGGGTAAAGCCATGCTGACTTTGTTCCATTAAACGATGTCTTTCTATATGTTCTGTGATTTTGATATTTAGAACACTTTCCACTATTTTCCCCGCACTGAAGTCAGGCTAACTGGTCTGCAGTTTCCCGGATCGCCCCTAGAGCCTTTTTTAAATATTTGGGTTATATTAGCCACCCTCCAGTCTTCAGGTACAATGGATGATTTTAATGATAGGTTACAAATTTTTACTAATAGGTCTGAAATTTCATTTTTTAGTTCCTTCAGAACTCTGGGGTGTATACCATTTAGTCCAGGTGATTTACTACTTTTTAGTTTGTCAATCAGGCCTACCACATCTTCTAGGTTCACCGTGATTTGGTTCAGTCAATCTGAATCATTACCCTTGAAAACCTTCTCTGCTACGGGTATCTCCTGAAGAAGAGTGGAAATTACCAACTTCAGAATACCCTTTCAGACGTATCCTCTGCCTCTCAAAAGCCAAGCCGCGAGACAGAAGTGATTGACCCAATCCGAGAATACAGACCCGACACAGAAGGTGCGGAAGATGAGCTAGACGAAGAGGAACGTCCTCCGCCAGTCATACCAGATCTGCGAACCAGGGACGCCTGGGCCACTCCGGAGCCATGAGCACATGGACCCGCGATGTGACTATCTGCCTGAGAACACGGCCTATGAGAGGCCACAGGGGAAGAGAGAGAAGAAATCCCATGGGCCATGGCCACACCAGAGCATCGAGCTCCACTGATCCGTGTTCCCTCCTTCAACTGAAAACTGAACTGTTTTCGAGTTTGCTTGAGTCGCCATCAGGTCCAACTGCGGAGCGCCCCATCTGGCGCAAATGTGATTCCACGCCTTGGAGAACAACTCCCATTCTCCAGGGTCCAAGTGCTGTCAGCTGAGGAAGTCCGCTTGCACGTTTTCCACTCCTGCGGCATACGATGCTGTGATGCTTCCAGCATCACTGCAGGGCTCCTGGACCCCCCCCTGTTTGTTGATATACGCCACTTGGTCGCGTTGTCGGACTAGACGCACACCATCCGACCCCTAAGGGGAGGAACACCTGAAGGGCCCGGTGAACCACCCAGGTTTTGAGTCTGTTGATGGACCAAGATTTCTCAGACATTCGCCACAGGCCTTGAGTGGTCTTGTCTTGACACACCACTCCCTATCCGGAGAGGCTGGCATCCGTAGAAACGATCACCCAAGCCGGGGGTCCAACTCAACCCTTTTCTCCAGGTTGCGACACAACAGCCACCAAGAGAGACTGCATCTAGGTTCCTGAAGAAGAGGCAACGGAATATGGAACTGATCAGACACGGCTCCACCTGGACAACAGCACATGCTGTAAAGGTCTCAAGTGCGCAAAAGCCCAAGGCACCAGCTCTAATGTGGACGCCATGGAGCCCAGGACTTGGAGATAATTCCAGGCTGTTGGCACCATCAAGTAAAGAAGGCCTTTCACCTGAGTCTGTAACTTCCGCACTCTGTCACCAGGAAGACCTTGCCCTTTTGTATGTCGAACCACGCACCTAGGAATACCAGGCATTGAGTGGGCACCAACTGGCTCTTCTGCAGATTGATGACCCAAGAGACCGAGGGTGGTCATCACTCTCTGGAGAGATCTCTCGCAGTCCTCCTGAGACTTCGCCCGAATGAGCCAATCGTCCAAATATGGATGCACCAAAATCCCTTCTTTCCGCAGAGCTGTTGCTACTACTACCATCACCTTGGTGAATGTGCGAGGAGCTGTGGCCAGCCCAAAGGGAAGAGCCCGAAACTGAAAATGCCAACCCAGCACCTTGAACCTCAGGAATCTTTGATGGTCCTGCTGGATCGGAATGTGCAGATAAGCCTCCGTTAGATCTAAGGACACAAGTAATGTTGAGATTACTTACCTGATAATCTCCTTTTCCTTAGTGTAGACAGATGGACTCAGAACGAATGGGTATAGTATGCTCGTGCTAGCAGTTGGAGACAGATCTGACGTCAGCACGGGTATATATACCCCCACAGGAAGCGTAGCAACTCAGTAATCTTCCTTGCAAAAGCTGTTATGGATGTGTGTACTGACGCTCAGTGAAATAGTGAAACAGGATTCCCCTGACCGATTGATAGTAGCTGGAGACCACCAGCATTCCCAACCGGAAGGCGTCGACACCTGGCAAAAGGGGACACTCTTATGTAAACAAATGACATGGCTTACCTTGAATCGGTGAAACCCATGTACACAGGCAGCTGGGCGGGATGCTGAGTCCATCTGTCTACACTAAGGAAAAGGAGATTATCAGGTAAGTAATCTCAACATTCCTGGCGTGTAGCCAGATGGACTCAGAACGAATGGGATGTACAAAAGCTTTACTCCCAGCCTGGGCGGGAGGCTGCCTGAGGACCATGTAGTACCGCCCTCGCAAATGCTGTGTCCTCCCTGGCCTGGACATCCAGACGGTAGAACCTGGAGAAGGTATGGAAGGAGGACCATGTCGCCGCTTTACATATTTCTGCAGGCGACAGCATCCTGGATTCTGCCCAGGATGCCGCTTATGCTCTGGTAGAATGAGCCTTCCCAGCCTCTACGTAAGCTGCTCAGATAACTTCTTTAATCCAGCGGGCGATGGTGGGCCGCGAGGCCGCTTCACCTTGTTTCTTCCCGCTGTGCAGGACGAACAGATGGTCCGTCTTTCATACTTCTTGTGTCACTTCCAGATATCTGGGCAGCAATCTGCCAATGTCGAGATGGCGTAGTAAACGCCCTTCTTCAGATTTCTTCAAACCCGCCGTGGTAGGCAAGGATATGGTTTGGTTAAGATGAAACTGTGAAACCACTTTAGGTAGAAAGGAGGGAACCGTCCGAAGATGGATAGCCTCAGGAGTGATTCTGAGAAAGGGATCACGGCAGGACAGTGCTTGTAGCTCTGGATGCGGCGTGCTGAACATACAGCCAGCAAGAACACCATCTTCAAAGTTAGAGAACGGAGAGACAGGCCCCGAAGGGGTCTGAAGGTGGATCCCGCGAGGAAATCCAAAACAAGGTTGAGGTTCCATAAGGGCACAGGCCACTTCAGGGGCGGACGAATATGCTGGACTCCTTTCAGGAAGCGAGAAACATCTGGGTGCTTGGCAATGGTCATGCCATCCCTCCTGGGACCGTAGCAAGACAGCGCAGCCACCTGAACCTTGATGGAGCTGAGGGAGAGACCCTTCTGAAGTCCATCTTGCAGGAAATCCAACACAATAGGGATTGTGGTTGCATGTGGATTGGTGCCATGAATGTCGCACCATGCTTCAAATACTCTCCATATCCTTATGTAGGTGAGTGATGTGGAAAACTTGCGAGCTCGGAGGAGTGTATCTAGCACGGGCTCCGAGTAACCTCTTTTCTTCAGTCGTGGAGGATGGGACCTTGACGTAGAAGGTCCCGGAGAGGAGGCAGGGGAAGAGGCTCCCCTGCCAGTAGTCTTCTCATGTCCGCGTACCAGGGTCTTCTTGGCCAGTCTGGTGCCACTAGAAGAACTAGGCCCCGGTGTTTCTGAATCTTGTGGATGATGGCGCCCAGCAGAGGCCAAGGAGGAAAGGCGTATAGCAGAGTCCCTGGAGGCCATGGCTGAACCAGGGCATCAATTCCGTGTGAGAACGGGTCGCGCTTGCGGATGAAGTATCTGGGTACTTGAGCACTGGACTTGTCCGCCAGTAAATCCATGTCCGGAATCCCTCAGTGAGCCACAATCATCTGGAAGGCTGTGGGTGACAGCTGCCACTCTCCCGGATTTAGGCTTTCTCTGCTGAGGAAGTCTGCCGTGGTGTTGTCCTTCCCGGCAATGTGGACGGCAGAGATGTCCTGAAGATTCGCCTCTGCCCAAGCCATCAGTGGGGCGATCTCCAGAGATACTTGTCGGCTTCTGGTTCCGCCCTGACGGTTTATGTATGCCACCGTGGTGGCGTTGTCGGACATCACTCTGACTGCTCTGTTCTTCAGTGTGTGAGCAAATCGAAGGCATGCCAATCGGACTGCCCGAGCTTCTAGACGGTTGATGTTCCACCGCCCTTGTGCAGTAAGTCCTACGCAGTGTGCTCCCCAGCCGCTCAGGCTGGCATCTGTGGTGAGCAGAGTCCACGTGGGGGAGGACATCTTCGACCCCCTGCTCATGTGGTTGGACTGCAACCACCACCGTAACTGGGTCCGTACTCTGGCAGGCAGAGGTAAGTGCGTGGAATAGTTCCGTAGACGGGGGCTCCAGCGAGAGAGCAGGGAGTGTTGTAGAGGTCTCATATGGGCCCTTGCCCAAGGTACCACTTCCAGGGTGAATGCCATGAGACCAAGAACCTGCAGATAATCCCAAGCTATGGGCCGACTGGCTCCCATCAAGTACTGGATACACGTCTGGAGGTTTAACCTTCTCTTGGTAGTGAGACTGACTGTGTCTGCCTGGGTGTCGAACTGTACTCCCAGGTATTCCAGCGACTGGGAAGGCTGCAGGCAACTCTTGCTGAGCTTGATCACCCAGCCCAAGCTTTCCAGAAGGGCGATCACTCTGTCGGTTGTCCGATGGCTCTCCTCTTGTGACTTCGCCCTGATCAGCCAATCGTCTAGGTAGGGATGGACCAGAATTCCTTCCCGTCTGAGTGCCGCTGCTACCACTACGACCACCTTGGTGAAGGTCCGCGGTGATGTGGCCAACCCGAAGGGCAGAGCCCGGAATTGAAAGTGGCGTCCTAGAACCTTGAAGCGGAGGTAGCGCTGATGATCCGGATGGATCAGGATATGCAGGTAGGCTTCCGACAAGTCTAAGGCCATGAGGAATTCTCCTGGCTGTACTGCGGTCTTGACGGAGCGCAGAGTTTCCATGCGAAACCTCGGGACCCTTAAGTATCGATTGACTGACTTGAGGTCCAGTACAGGCCGAAAGGTGCCCCCTTTCTTGGGTACCATGAAATAAATGGAATAATGTCAAGAATTCACTTCCCATGCAGGTACTGGGATGATGGCTTTCAAGGACAGGAGCCTCGCCAGGGTAGCTTCCAATGCTGCCTTCTTGTGTATGAGACATGAAGATTCCACAAACTTGTCCGGAGGGAGGTGATGAAAGTCCAGATAATAGCCTTCTCGGATAATGGCGAGGACCCACTGGTCCGATGTAATCTCGACCCATCTGGGGTAGAAGAGGGTTAACCTGCCCCCTATGGCTCCGTCCCCCAGATGAATCGGCGGATTCTCATTGTGAGGCGCGGCCGGGACCTGAGCCCAGGCCTACTCCCCTCTTGCGCTGCTTGGTCCGAAAGGACTGGTTCCTGGCCTGAGGACGAGGTGCCTGGTAGCGACTCCTGTAGGGAATGAAGCGCTGGGAGCTTCTACCCCTGGAGGGCCTTGGAAAGGCGCGCTGGTTCCTTCTGAACCGATCTTCCGGCAGTCGAGGTACTGGAGAGGCGCCCCATGTGCTGGCCAGTTTATCAAGGTCGCTGCCAAACAGGAAAGAGCCCTTAAAGGGCAATCTGGTGAGGCGTGTCTTTGAAGGCGCATCGGCTGACCATTTCCGGATCCAGAGCTGCCTCCTGGCGGCTACGGAGGATGAGATCCCTTTGGCTGTTGTCCGGACTAGGTCTGATGCAGCATCCGTGAGGAACGAGAGAGCTGACTCCATGTCTGCTGCTGGAGCGTTGTTCCTAACCTGTGACAAACAGGAACGCGTCACCACTGTGCAGCAGGTTGCGATCCGCAAAGATAGAGCTGCCACCTCAAAAGTCTGTTTCAGAATGGCGTCTAGTTGCCGGTCATGAGGCTCCTTGAGGGCCGCCCCCCCTTCAACTGGAATAGTAGTGCGCTTGACCACAGCGCTAATCAAGGCGTCCACCTGAGGGCACGCCAGCAAGTCCTGGATAGCCGGTGCCAATGGGTACATGCCTGTCAGGGCTCGACCCCCTTTGAATGAAGCCGCTGGTGCAGCCCATTCTAAATCTATCAGTTGTTGTGCCGCTTGCAAGAATGGAAAATGGCGGGCTGTAGGACGAAGACCTTCCAGCAGGGGGTTCTTCGCAGAGGGTACCGTAGCGCTGGGACCTGTAATATCCAACTCCGCCAGGCACTGAGACACCAGATCGGAGAGATCCTCTTTAGGGAAGAACCGCCTCATAGTTCTATATGGCTCAATCCCTGAGGGAAGCTCCCCGTCATCCGGGGGTTCGGACTCATCCGGTGAAACCTCCTGGTCTGACTGATCCGGACTGTCTAGCAGCGGGAGGTCCCGCTCACGATAAGGGCGGGAGGGTCCAGGAACAGGGTCCGCTGGAGCCGAAACCGCAGCCGCCGCAGTCGCAGCCACAGCAGGAACTGCAGGAACCGCAGGGCCTGGACGGGAAGCCGTTTGCATCTGTACAAAGGCATGAATCCCCTTAAAGAGATCCACCCAGGAAATTTAAGCTGTCTCCAATCGCCGGGGTACAAGATCCCCCGGGATTCCAGAGTGGTCGAGACTGCCCGCTAAATCCAGGGTAGCCCCTGGGAAACTGTCAGCAAATCGTGGCTGAGACTGGTCCTGGCCCGAGGGTCCCACGGCCTCCTCACATTGGGCACATAGGGAGTCTGGCTCTTCACTGTGCGTGGCTCGAAGCTGGCATGCGGAGCAGAGGCCGAGGGCTTTAATGCCGGAGGCAGGAGGCGCCCCCGCTGAAGACGCTGAGGCGTTCTGTTCCATTGAAAAGTATGTGCTTAATGATACGCGGCAGCAATATACGCTTAATATAACAGGCGCACAATAATATTCGGCAGCAATATGCGCGTAACACAACAGGCGCACAATAATATGCGGCAGCAATATACGCTTAATAGGACAGGCGCACAATAATATGCGGCAGCAATATATGCTCAATGATATTCAATATGCTCTCAGCAATATGCGGTTAGCAATACACGCTCAATGGTATTCAATATGCTCTCAGCAATATGCGGTTAGCAATACACGCTCAATGGTATTCAATATGCTCTCAGCAATAAGCGGTTAGCAATACACGCTCAATGGTATTCAATATGCTCTCAGCAATAAGCGGTTAGCAATACACACTCAATGGTATTCAATATGCTCTCAGCAATAAGCGGTTAGCAATACACGCTCAATGGTATTCAATATGCTCTCAGCAATATGCTCTCAGCAATACACGCTCAATAATGTATATAATATGCGCTTAGTCATAGACAGGCGCCTATCACGGGCGCTCAATACCTGAACAAGGCCAACAAAATGGCGCCCTCCAAGGCGTGCCACTTACAGGCCACGCCGTCGATCCTCGGTTCCTCGGAGACCAAAAGTAAGAGATGTACGCCTTACCTGATCCTTGGCGCTTCCCGGCTGGAACCCGGGCGGTCTCCGGCTGCGGGAGGAGAGGGCAAGTACCTTCACCGCCGCGTTTGAGGATATGCACCCGCTGCCTCGTCCACGCCGGGACAGAGGCGCCTCACTCGCCACGCCCGAGCCTCGCCCGGGGGCTACGTCCCTGCCACGATTCGGCCACCGGACCGAGGTCTTAAACCTCCGGGGGATCACGGAAATCACCCCGGGAAACTCTACTGGGGGAGGGACCTTAGGGTATCACCGCAGGAGTGCGGGGCTCGATGGTGCTGTAGAAATTTAGTAAAAAGTAGATTTGGAAAACACGCTCAGCGAGCGTGCAGGCTCTCCAAACTGCTTTGGAGACGGAAATTACTGAGTTGCTACGCTTCCTGTAGGGGTATATATATACCCGTGCTGACGTCAGATCCGTCTCCAACTGCTAGCACGAGCATACTATACCCATTCGTTCTGAGTCCATCTGGCTACACGCCAGGAAACTCCCTTTTGCTCGCCACTGCAAACACTGTTCGGAGCGTTTCCATATGGAACTTGGGAACTCGTAGGCACCGGTTCACCATCTGCAAGTCGAGGATAGGACGAAAGGACCCTTCCTTCTTGGGAACCACAAAGTACACCGAGTACCGCCCCTGGCCCTACTCCTCAGGAGGGACTGGACAAATGGCGTTAAGATCGAGTAACCTCTGGAGAATCGCCCACACGGCCTCTTGCCTGCTGCAAGAAATCACACGAGACTCTACAAAGGCATCCTGAACTGGAAAGAAATCTAGAGCGTAATCATGCCAGACTACCTCCAAGACCCACCTGTCTGAGGTAATTTTCTCCCACTCCACGTAGAAGCTGGATAATCTGCCTCCTACAGCTTCTATGTGGGAGTGGGGGGACCCTGGCCTCATTGGGGAGGCTTACCACCTCCTGAGCCCAGACCTCTACCATCTCTGGGAGTCCGAAGACCTCCATGAAAGGACTGCAGACGACCAGAGCCTTGCCTGGACCCAGGGGGAGGAACAGGTTTACCAGAACGAAAACGACGAGAATCTGTAAAACGAGCTGGTGAAGGAAAAACCTTCTTACTTGGCTTCCTATCTTCTGGCCCTTGGTCTCCCCCAATAGCTTCACCAACTGGTCCAAATCCTTCCCAAACAGGAGTTTTCCCTTGAAGGGAAGATTACAGAGCTGCGCCTTAAGAGGACAAATCTGCCAACCAGTTTCGTAACCATAAAAGCCTGCGAGCCGCCACAGAGGAAACCATACTACGTGCAGAGGTGCGAACCAAATTATAGAGAGCATCAGCCACATAAGCCACTCCCGCCTCAAGGCAGGCCACTTGCAAGGGCAAAATGTCGCCCACTGCTACCGCCCCCACAACCTTCTGGACCCAACACAGACAGGCATGCTGCATCATGCTGGCACACACCTCCGCGTGCAGGCCAAGCGCAGAGACCTCAAACAAATGCTATAGCTGAATTTCCAGTTTGCAGTCCTGCATGTCTTTCAAAGCAGCCGCCCCAGCCACCGGGACTGTTGTCTTCTTGGTGACTGCCGAAACAGCTGCATCCACGCGCGGCACTTTCAGAAAGTCCAAGGTCTCCAGAGAGAGGGGGTAAATTTTTGCCATCGCTCGGCCCACCTTCAAGCTGGAATCAGGAGAGTCCCACTCCCTTGTCACCAACTTCCTGATCTTCATGGGCAGGGGAAAGGCGGTTGTTGGTCCTTGCAGACCATCGAGCACCGGATTGACCCCCTCACTAGCTGACTCTTCCTGGGAGACCTTAACCCTTAACCAACTCTTCTAAAACTTGGGGAATCAAAAGAAAATTGGTTCTTACCTGCTAATTTTCCTTCTTGTGGTACCACGGATCAGTCCAGACTGTGGGTTATGCCTCCATTCCAGCAGATGGAGACAGAGAAAAACTTGAAGGGCACCCTCTCAACCTGATGTGCCACCTGCATTCCCTCAGTATATAGATTATCCAAGCAGAATAACAGTTAACCGTAATAACAACGAATCAAGCAATAATAGAACTGTAACCATAAAAGTATAAAATCGAAAGCAACCTGTAGCGTTCTTAGTGCTCTGCATTAAAAACGGAATATGAGCGCGGACTCTTGAAATACCCACTCCCAGGGCGGGCATCTGGACTGATCCATGGTACTAAAGGAACAAAAATTAGCAGGTAAGAACCAATTTTCTTTTCCCTGTATGTACCGGGATCAGTCCAGACTGTGGGATGTACCAAAGCTTCCCTAGACAGAGTGGGACGTTCAGAGTCCCGCGCAAAGGATCCCACTGCCAAAATTGCAGACATCTGGAGCCTGAACGTCCAAGCGGTTGTGACGAGCGAATGTATGGAGTGTCTTCCAAGTAGCTGCTCTACAGATTTCTTGTGGGCGAAACCAACTGGCATTCAGCCCAAGAAGCCGCCTGTGAGCGAATGGAATGGGCCTTCAATCCCACAGGAACAGGTCGTCCTTTACAAATGTAAGCAGACGAAATAGCCTCTTTCAACCATCACGCAATTGTTGGCTTGGATGCTTTCTGACCTCTCTTGGGACTGCTCCACAGGACAAATAAATGATCTCAAACTCTGAAAGGATTCGTGACTTCCAAATAGCATAATAGAGATCGTCGGACATCCAAACGACAAAGTTCTCTCGCATGCGGGACATCGGCCGATAAATTAGGAAAAGCCAGCAGCTCTACTTGATTGACTTAAATGAAAGGTTGAGTCCATCTTTGGCAAAAAGGAAGGGACTGTTTGAAGAGAATCAAAAATTCTCAATAAAGGTTCCCTACAAGAGAGGGCCTGTAGTTCCGAGATTCTGCGAGCCAGATAGCCACCAAAAACACAGTTTTCAACATGAGGTCCTTTAACGTCACCTTTTTAAGGGGTTCAAATGGCGGATCGCACAAGACACGAAGCACCAAATTAAGGCTCCAAGATGGACATACAGGATGGACGGGAGGAATCAAATGTCTTACTCCTCTGAGGAAATGCACTACATCCGGATGCGACGCTACTGAGCTGCCAACAAGAGAGCCTAGGGCCGCCACTTGTACATGGGAGGGAATTAAAAGACAAGCCCTTGGATAAGCAGTTGCAAAAAGGGCCAAAATATAAGCAATAGAAGCTTGCCTGGGAAGAATCCCTCGTTCGCGGCACCATGTCTCGAAAACACTCCACACCCTGACATATGATAGAGAGGTAGACGTTTTTCTGGCTTGCAGCAGCGTAGTAATTACTTCCTCCGAATACCCTTTCTTCCTCAATTTCCTCCTTTCAAAAGCCAGGCCGCTAGACAAAAGTGGTCTGCCTGGTTGAAAAATATAGGGCCTGGACGAAGAAGATGCAGAACATGTCTGAGTCGTAGGTACCGTTCACCACCAGATTGACCAGATCTGTGAACCATGGACGTAGGGGCCATTTCGGGGCCACTAAAATCATGCTCCCTGGATGAACTTCTATCCTGTGCAGAACTTTGCCCACTAGTGGCCAAGGAGGGAACACATATAGGAGAACTGAGGTTGGCCAGGGAAGCACTAGCGCATCGACTCCCCCGTGCCGTGATCCCTTCTGCGACTGAAGAAGCGAGGGGCCTTGGCATTGTCTCGCATCGCCATCAAGTCCATGTGGGGTGTCCCCCACCTGTGGGAAATAAGACCCATTGCTTGGTCCGAAAGCTCCCACTCTCCTGGATTTATGTGCCTCCGACTCAGGAACTCTGCCTGTATGTTGTCCTTCCCGGCGATGTGAGATGCCGCTAGCAGCGCAAGATATTTTTCCTCCCAAGCCATGAGTTGTTTTGCCTCGTCGGCTACAGCTTGACTCTTGGTGCCTCCTTGACGGTTGATGTAGGCTACTGTCGTCGCATTGTAGGACAGAACCCAGACCACCTGATTGCGTAGGCAAGGGAAGAAGTGTTGCAAAGCCAGTCGAACTGCTTTGGTTTCCAGATGATTGATCGACCAGCAGGACTCCTCCGGGGACCAGCAGCCCTGGACTGAGTGGGACTGACAGACAGCTCCCCAACCGGAGAGACTGGCGTCTGTGGTCACCACTATCCAGTTCAGGACTTCGAGGTCTACACCGCGAGACAAGTTGTGCGGGCAGCGCCACCACCCAAGACTGGACCTGGCATGATCGGTGAGCGGTAGAGGGAACTGGAACTCCTCCGACTTGGGATCCCAACGGGAAAGCAACACTTGTTGTAATAGTCTCATGTCAGCAAAAGCCCAGGGAACCACCTCCAGAGTGGACGCCATGGATCCGAGGACCTGAAGATAGTCCCAGGCTTTGGGTAGCGGGAGCGACAACAAGCGCTGAACTTGCTCCATCAATTTGGTCATTCGGTCCGGGGGGAGAAAAAGTTTCCCGACACTGGTATCGAATCAGGCCCCCAGGAAGTCCATCGTCTGAGAAGGGATAAAGATGCTTTTGGCTTGATTGATAACCCAGCCGAGCGACTTCAGGAGACTGACTACCTTGCTGATAGCTTCAAGACAGAGATCCCTCGACTTCACCCTGATGAGCCAGACATCTAGACAGGGATGAAACAGAAGCCATTGCCTCCTCAGGGCTGCAGCCACCACCACCACCATGACTTTGGTGAACATGCGGGGGCCGTAGCTAGACCGAACGGCAGAGCACAGAACTGGAAATGCATCCCCAGGATCATGAAGCGAAGAAATTTGATGATCCTCGCGAATGGGTATGTGCAAGTATGCTTCCATTAGGTCCAGGGATGCTAAGAACTCACCTTTGCGGACTGCCGCGATAACAGAGCATATTTCCATGCGGAAATACGGTATCTTGAGAGCCTTGTTTACCTTTTTGAGGTCTAAAATAGGTCGGAAGGATCCCTCCTTCTTTGGGACTAAAAAGTAGATGGATTATCGGCCCACCTTCCAGTGGTCTGGAGGGACAGGCTTTATTGCTCCGAGAGACAGCAGGCGGTCGAGGGTCTGTCGAACGATCTGCCCCTTGGCCCACGCTCTGTAGGGAAAGATCATAAAAAAATCTTGGAGTGGCCGAGCAAATTCCAAAGCGTTGCCATGTTCTATGATGCTTAGGACCCACTGATCGGATGTTATTCTGGCCCATGCCTCGAGGAGCTGGGATAATCGTTCCCCCAACCCGAAGGATCGAGGGATGGGCCCGGCCTTATCTCATTGAGGAGTCTTGGAGACAAGGGACGTGGCAGGTCCTCCTTCACGAGAGGTTCTGCAGCCTCGAAAGGAAGTGTTCCAGGATTGAGGCCTGGCCATAGGCTGTTGTTGACCTGCTGGCTGCTGTCTGCTCTGACAAAACCTACGCTGACCCCGAAAAAGTGAGCGGGACGACGGAAAGCCTCTGGAAGGCTTCGGTCTGTCCTCCGGCAGCTTGTGAACTTTGTTTTCACCCAGGGACTTTATCAACTGCTCCAAGTCATCACCGAAGAGAAACCTGTCTTTAAACGGTAGAGCACCTAACTGAGCTTTGGACGAAATGTCCGCTGACCAGTTACGCAGCCAGAGGAGACGCCTGAGACGGCAGATGACATGGTGAGAGAGGAAGTGTGGAGGAGGTCATACAGTGCATCCGCACCATATGCCACCGCAGCTTCCAAGTGTTCCGCTTGTTCTGACTCGCTCGGAGGGAGATCCCTGGATGTTAGTAATTGTTGGACCCATTGGAGGCTCACCTGGAGCATGTAATTACTATACACCGCTGCTCGGATACCTAGGGCCGAAACCTCAAAGATGAACTTGAGAAGGACTTCAAGCTTCCTATTCTGAAGATCCTTGAGAGCCGCTGCTCCTGCGACCGGAATTGTGGTCCGCTGCCTAACTCCGATACTGAAGCATCTACTTTGGGGGACTTCAGGAGCTCCAGGGACTCCTCGAGCAAAGGATAAAGTTATCCATAGCCCGACCAACCCTTAAGCTGGCATCCGGAACGTCCCACTCCCGGTGAACAGCTGCTGAAGCAAGGGATGGAAAGGAAAGGCTTTAGTCGGAGCCTGCAAACCCGCCAGGACCGGGTCCACGGAATCCTGTGGTGGAGTATGTTGAGGAAGTTCCACTCAGAGTTCTGATAGGACCTTGGTGGTCCTTGTGAAACAGTCGGACCACCTTCGGGTCGTCTCCGTCCAGAGGAGCCTGCTTTCCCAGGTCCTCTTCAGACCCCATGCCGGCAGGAGGCAAAGCAGAAGCCATTACATTCGCAGCCTTATTGTCTGTACTCTCCGGAAGGGCAGAACCGCCTGAAACCAGGGACCCCCGCAATTTTGCAACCTGCAGAGGATGCTGGTACATCTAGACACTTGGCTACTTTGTGGGGTGGCCCCTGTGGATGTCTCAAAGGCAAAGCACCACTGCTGAGACTTGCAAAGTTAAAAAAAACTTTTATCCATAAGGAGGACAAAATCCAATGAAAAAGCATTGGAACTGGCCCCTTCCCCCCCCTGGGGAATCGGGGTCCCCGTCAAAATCGTCCTGGTCCGGATCAGAGGGATCCCCCATGACTAGCAAGAACTGGGAATAAGGCTGGAGGAAGTTCTCCTGCCTCCATAGCTCTTGCCTCAGCTTCAGCAAAAGTATTTAGAATGGCTGTCGTTCTCGCACTGAGAGGGAACGGATCAGCCCGAAGCTCACCTCGGTGCTTTGCTGAGCTTGCTGCTGTTAAAAACAAGCTGCCTTCCCCTCCAGGAAGGCAGCTCGAGCAAAGGCCTGAACGGGAGAGTCTCGAGGAGGACACCCCGCAGGCAACACAACAAGATGGCCGCAGCATCGAGGGAGAAGGAGAAACAGAGAATCGCGGCAGGAGAGAACTGCAGGGAGCCTTTAAAGTTAACAAAAAATGCGGTGATACTGCATCCGACCTCTTAAGGACTGCAGCCGGTAAGAAAGAAACCCTAACAGGCTGCTCGCTGTTTTTTTTGGTTTTTTTTCAATCGGGTCAGTGCCACGGAGGGAAAGAGGGACTGGACCACTGGTAATCTTTCCCCCGGCGCCTTACCTGCCAGGAGCCCCGCGGGGTAACCAACCCCAGCTCCTAAACCTGCAACCAATGGGGGACAATCCCGCAGGACCTGCCTACCCCCTGGGAGGACCTGAAAGTTTCTCCTTTCGTTGAGCCTCTTACTTTTTGTTTGTTTGCTTGATTCACAGTTAGATAAAGTTTCTTCCTTTTTTTTTTTTTTTTTTTTTTTTTAAAAGGGAAAATGCCTTAACCCAAGAATCATGGCAAGACTGCACCACCTACATCTGCTGGAGACAAAGAAATATTGAGGGAATGCAGGTGGCACACCAGGTTAAGAGAGGGTGCCCTTCAAGTTTTTCTCTGTCTCCATCTGTTGGAAGGGAAGCATAACCCACATTCTGGACTGATCCAGGTATGTACAGGGAATGGACACAGCTCCTCCAGCTTGAACAGTGGACAACTCGAGGGTCATCCCCCTCCGGGATTGGGAATCCATCCAAGGCTGGGTCATCCGTGTCGGGATCTCCCAGGTCTGGGGAGGGATCAAATCCCCAGACCGTCTGGGGAGCCACCTTGCACTGCCTGATAGAGACAGAGGGGCCGCAGGGGATCCTGAGAAGAACGTTTGGATGCCCCTCTGGACGGGTCTGCCGACCGCTCCACTGTCCTTTTAATTCTGGATCTTTGATTGGCCAAAAAGGCCTGATGAAGAAGCAGCACAAATTCAGGAGAGAAGTCCATAGGCTGCTTCCCCACCCCCTGTGGGGGCTCGGGCTGTACAATGTCGTCTGGTGGCGCACAAACCAGCTCCATAGGGCACCACAAAGTCAGAATAGGAAAATTGGTCTTTACCTGCTAATTTTCGTTCCTGTAGTACCACGGATCAGTCCAGACACCTGGGTTTTGCCTCCCCTCCAGCAGATGGAGACAGAGAAGTTTGAATGGACTCTGCCCTATACCCAAGCAGAAAGGTTAAACCATAACTTCCACTATAACACACACTTCCCTCCCCGAGGAGTAGAGGGAATGAAAACCTGTAACGGAACTAACTAAACATGCCCATACTCACATCCTGTAAGGGGGGCATACACTATAAGAACATTTGATAAATCTGCAGAATATGAAATAACTAACGATCGAGCGGACTCTCCATTTCCCCCAACTCCAAAACGGGCGGGACCCTGGACTGATCCGTGGTACTACAGGAACAAAAATTAGCAGGTAAGGACCAATTTTCCTTTCCCTGTACGTACTCGGATCAGTCCAGATTCCTGGGATCTACCAAAGCTTTCCCTATCTAGGGTGGGACAGAGTCCCCCGCTTGGAGCACACTAGCTCCGAAGGAACCAGGCTCTGGGGCCCGGACATCTAGGTGATAATGTCTGGCAAAAGTGTGTGTAGATTTCCAAGTAGCCGCCCTACAAATTTCCTGCGGCAACACCTACTGACATTCCTGCTCACGAGGCCGCTTGCGATCGAGTAGAATGAACCCAAAGACCCACCGGGATCAGACGGCCCTGAACTAGGTATTCAGAGACAATAGCTTCCTTTAGCCATTTCGCAATAGTGGCCCTTGAAGCTTTTGACCCCTCCTGGGGCCACTCCACAGGACGAAAAGATGGTCTGAGAGACAGAAACTGTTCGTAACCTCCAAGTAATGCAACAACACTCGTTTTACGTCCAACTTCTTTAGGTCCCTAGACTCGGGAGTAGAAGAATCCAGGTCTGCAAAGGAAGAGAGCTCCACCAACTGATTCAAATGAAAGGACACCACTTTCGGGAGAAAGGAAGGAACCGTCCGCAAGGATACCCCTGCCTCAGTAATCCGTAGGATGGGCTCCCTGCAAGATAAGGCCTGAAGCTCCAACACATTCCTCACTGAGGAGATAGCCACGAGAAAGACCACTTTCAATGTCAGATCCTTCAGAGTCGCTCGCTTCAAGGCTCGAAAGGAGCAGTACAAAGGACTCTGAGAATCAGATTTAACTTCCATGAGAGGCAAGGGCTCCGAACCGGAGGACGCAAATGCTTGGCCCCACTCAAAAAGCGAACCATATCTGGATGGGATGCCAGGGCAATGCCTTGTACCTTACCCCGAAAACAACCAAGGGCCGCCACCTGGACTCTTAGGGAATTAAAGGCCAACCCTTTTGCCAGTCCTGTCTGTAAAAAGGTCAAAACATCCGCAACCAAAGCCCCTGATGGATCTATGTCATGGTCCAGACACCAGGTCTCAAAAACACCCCAAACTCTAATGTACGCCATTGGAGGTAGAAGGTTTGCGAGACTGTAAGAACGTTGCAATCACTGCATCTGAGTAACCCTTACTCCTTAATCTCCACCTTTCAAAAGCCATGCCGCTAGACAGATGACAGATGAAACCTCAGAGGTCCATCCACTGCTAGATTCACTAGGTCCGCAAACCATGGCGACGCGGCCATTCTGGTGCCACTAGCACTACCTCGCCTGGATGAGCTTCGATGTGATGCAGAACCTTGCCTACTAACGGCCAAGGTGGAAATACGTACAACAGAATGTCCTTTGGCCAGGGAAGGACCAGAGCATCCACGTCCTTCGCTCCTGGTTCCTGTTGCCAACTGAAGAAACTTGGAGCCTTGGCATTGCGGTGCATTGCCATCAGGTCCATGGAGGACGAGACCCAGTGGTCGCACAGAAGATGAAAGGCCTCTTCGGAGAGTTCCCACTCCCCCGGGTCCAGCTGATGGCAGCTGAGAAAATCGGCTTGCAAATTGTCCACTCTGGCTATGTGAGAGGCTGCTATCCTGTACAGGTGCTGCTCCGCCCAGCTAATCAAGAGCTGGGCCTCCATTGCCACTGGTTGACTCTTGGTTCCGCCTTGCTGATTGATGTCGGGGAGTACTTTTACCAACGTTCCCTTTACCAAGGGAAAGAGGACCTACAGAGCTAACCAAACTGCTCTGGTCTCCAACCGATTGATCGACCAGGACGACTCCGTTCTTGACCACTGGCCTTGCACCGCTCTCTCCCGACAGACTGCTCCCCAACCGTAGAGACTCGCATCAGTGGTTACCACTGTCCAAGAGGGAATCAAGTCCACTCCCCGATGCAAATTGTCCGGTAGTAGCCACCACACAAGACTGGAACGCGCAGAGTCTGTAAGGGCTAGAAGAAGATGAAACTGTTCGGAGAGTGGATTCCAACGGGAGCGTAATGCTGACTGAAGAGGTCTCATATGCGCAAAGGCGCATGGGACTAGATCGAGAGTGGAAGCCATCGAACCGAGAACCTGTAGATAATGCCAGACTCTGGGACAAGGCATGGATCGCAAAGACTCCACCTGAGTCTGCACCTTGGTGAGTCGATCCTCGGTATGAAAAACCTTGCCCAAGAGGATGTCGAACTGAGCACCCAAAAACTCCAAGGACTGGGAGGGAACCAGATGACTCTTGTCCGGATTGACAACCCAGCTCAGCGAGCTTAACAGTTGTAGGACATAATGTACCGCGTTCCGGCAAAGGTCTTCCGATGTCGCTTGAATCAATCAGTCGTCCAGATAAGGGTGTACCAGAATACCCTCTCTCCGGAGAGCCGCTGCTACTACCACCATTACCTTGGTGAATACTCTGGGCACCGTTGCTAGACCGAAGAGCAGGGCACAAATTGAAAATTATGCCAGAGGATTGAGAACCGTAGGTACTTTTGATGGTCGGGGCGGATGGGTATGTGCAGATACGCCTTTATCAGGTCTAGAGAAGCCAAGAACTCTCCCCTGTGAACAGATGCTATCACAGAACGAAGAGTTTCCATGTGAAATCGAGGCACTCTTAGAGCCCAATTGACTCTCTTTAGGTTGAGGATGGGTCGGAAAGTGCCTTCCTTTTTGGGTACCTTGAAGTAAATGGAGTAGTGACCGAGCCTGACTTCTTCTGTGGGTACTGGTACTATGGCGCCCAAGTCCTGCAGACGTCCGAGGGTGTCGCGCACAGCCAGGCGTTTTTGCTCGTAAAAGCACGGGGAAACCAGAAATCACTCCTGGAGCAGCCAAGCAAAATCTAAAGCGTATCCGTGTTCTATTATATTTAGGACCCACTGATCTGAGGTCAAATTGGTCCACTCCTCTAGGAAAAGGGACAACCTGCCTCCTATCTTCGGTATGGAGGAATGAACTGGCATCGTTCATTGTGCGGATTTGAGACCCCCATGTGCCTGTGAGGCTCTGTCTCTACCAGGACGTCAGCCACGAAAGGACCGATTCCAAGAATGTTGTTGGCTAGGACCCTGTTGAGACAAGGACCCGGAGGATCAGGATGATCAAAAACGGCGATTCCCCCGGAATCTCGACCACTGGGGAAAGGATCCCCTCGTCCTGGGCTTATCCTCAGGTAACTTATGGACTTTGTTCTCTCCCAGAGACTTAATCATGTCCTCCAATTCTTGGCCTAAGAGCAGCTTTCCCTTGAAGGGTAAGGATCCCAGCTGGGCTTTTGAAGAAACATCCGCAGACCAGTTCCTGAGCCACAGGAGTCTATGGGCAGAGACAGCTAAAACCATAGTCCTGCCTGAAGTACAAAGAAGATCATAAAGCGCATCTGCACTGTAAGCGACCACAGTCTCCAGCCGACCGGCCTGAATAACTTCTGCATCAAAAAGGGATGCCACCAATTGCAAGTGCTGCACCCAGCGGAGGCTGGCCCTCAGCGCAAAACTGCTGCACCTAGTGGCATGCACACTGAGAGCCAACACTTCAAAAATATTTTTACGCTGCAATTCCAAGTTGCGATCCTACAAATCCTTAAGGGCTGTGGCTCCCGTCACCGGGATGGTGGTCTTTTTTGTCACTGCGGAGAACGCCGCATCCACCTTGGGCACTTTGAGGAGATCCAGGGCGTCTTCTGGCAGTGGATACAATTTGTCCATAGCTCGGCTCACCTTCAAGCCCAAGTCCGGAGTGTCCCACTCCCAAAACAATAGGTCAGTGACTGACATATGAAAGGGAAAGAAGCGAGCTGGGCCCCGAGACCGCCCAGCACCGGATCCACGGCTCCTAGCCTTGAATCCTCCTGCGGAACCTCTATCCCCAATTCTTCCAGGATAGCGGGAATAAGTGGTTCCAACTCATCAGGTTCTAAAAAGACTCAAACCTCTACTATTCTTCCAGGACTTCAGGACAGTCCTGCAAGCCTTACTATTCGCTAAAATAGACTACTGCAACGCTCTCCTCCTGGGTCTCCCCAGCTCATCCACTAAACCCCTACAATTAATACAGAACGCCGCGGCAAGAATTCTGACTAACACCAACCGTGGAGATCACATATCACCTATTCTCCGTAATTTACACTGGCTCCCGGTGAAATACAGAATCCTTCACAAATCACTCACTCTAATTCACAAAGCCATCTACAATCATCTGCATCTGGACCTCAAATTCCCTCTCAATCTCCATAGCACCAACAGACCGACCAGAGAGGTTTATAAAGGAACCCTGCAGGTCCCACCTACAAAAGCTACACGTCTCACCTCGACAAAGACCGAGCCTTTTCTACAGCAGGTCCAGCTATCTGGAACAACATCCCATCCGACCTCAGACTGGAACCCTGCCTCTTAACATTCAGAAAACAACTCAAGACCTGGCTTTTCCGCCAGGCCTTCTCAGATCCACCAGACACTCATTAGACGACAAAAAAGCCATCATGAACAATGGATCCCCTTACTATCCCCAAGCTCAATATAAGAGCCTACCCTGACTCTTAAAACAGCTGTTATCATTATCCTAAGCACTTCGTTCCTTAGTCTTTTTTCTTTCCAGCAGTCTTTGCTTCCAAGTTTTACCTCCCTTGTTGAATGTAACTTTGTTCTTCCTGTTACCTACGGTTTTGTTACAGTTCCCCCTTTTTGATGTAAACCGACCTGATATGGTCCCTACCATGAAGGTCGGTATAGAAAAGTGTTAAATAAATAAAATAAATAAATCTTTTCAGAACAAACGCACCACTTTTGGGTCATCTCCTTTGACCATCTGTGTGCTCGACTGCTTGGAAGGCTGAGGCTGGCTGTCCAGATCTGCATCCGGACCTTGTGGATCCAGTGGATGGGACACCTCGACATCCAAAGCCTCCGAAGACGAACTGTTGGTGGGGCAAGATACAGATTTGAGCGGCCGTTTAGGTTTCAATGAAGTCACCCCCCTCAGGAGGCTTGTGACGCTTGTGGGACAAATTATCCCCTTTGCCCCCAGCTGAGGGCGCCGGGGCTGAACGAGGAGCCTTCATACCATGTTTCCTAGCAGCCTTGTGAGCCTTAAAGGCCTTGTAAAGAAGTAAAACAAAATCGGAGAACGATGAAGAAGAATCAGAGGCCCCCCCCCCCCCGAGGCCCTCCCCCGACGAGTTCTCCCGATCAGGCTCTGAATCGGCCCCCCCGGAGGCTCCAGGCCGCGGCGATAGCGGTGGTGGGGAATTCCCTTCCCCCAAAGTTGCCTGCTCCTGTGCTCTGAAAAGCTCCAAAATGGCTTCCGTTCCTGCGCTCAGCGGGAACAGGTAGGGAGGTTGATGCTGCCGAACGAGTCTCCCAGGCTCTCGGCCTCCGCGGGGATCGCCACCGCAGGAAATCACATTTTGAGTCGCCGCCAAGGTGCCCTCCCCCTCGGGGAGGCAGTCGGAACAAATGCTGGCGCTGCAGGCCGCACCACGCAGCATGAGGAGGAGCGCTAAATTTAGAAAGGAGAGCCCAGCGGGAGGCATGGCTGCGGGAAGCCGGCAGGCAGTGAGCAGCAGAGGGGTAATGAAGAGGTCCAGAGAGGCCGTCCGAGAGAAAGGTATAGTAAAATTTGTTACCTCTTTTAAACTCCACAGATTTTTTTTTTTTAAAATAAACAGGACCTGTCCCCGCAGAGGGTGAGTGAACCAGGCTCCCCGGTATCACCCTCAGAGACTGCCAAAGAGGGCCGGGTACAGGGTTCTCAACCCTCTGCTTCTGAGCCTCAAATACCAGGGGGGGTGGTCTTACGAGGACCTGCCAACCCCCTGGGAGGCTCCTCAGTCTTCTTTTCTTCTCTTTTTTTTTTTTTTTTGAAATACGCTAAACTCAAGAAATATATATATATATATATATATATATTTTTTTTTTTTTTTAAACTAATTCTAGCTAATCCAGACTGAAGGGATTTGCACCTCCACCATCTTTTTTTTTTTTTTTCAATAAAAACTTTAGCCAACCTCAGCAGGACCAAAGGAAACCGGGAACAGCTTTGGAGGCCGAGGGAACCAGAAGCCTCTGGTTATCAGGCCCTGCGGCAGGGTGCGGGCAGAAACACAGTCAGGGGTATCTAACCCCCCGGATGTCCGGCTCCACTGGAGGGATGGCCCGCAAAGGTGCCTAACACCTCAGGGAGCAAAATCTCAGCTCAGCTCATCTCTTTTTTTTTTTTTTTTTTTTTTTAGCTAAACCCTAGTCTGCAGGTTTGCATCTCTACCAACTGTTGGAGTCAGAGAGATATTGAGGGACTGCAGGTGGCACTCTCTCTTATGTAGCAGTGTCCAAAGGTTTTGTTCTCTGACTCCATCTGCTGGTAGGGATATACAACCCACTGGTCTGGAATGATCTGAGTATGTACAAGAATGCTAAATACGTTTATTATGAGCCATTGGATCTGAAATCTTTTCTGGCGGCAAAGGTTTTGATAGGGAATATCACAAACTAAGCTGTTATCGCATATAAGAGATAAACCGGGATATCCTTATTTATTTTTTTTTTAATTGTTTTGTAAATATAGCTCCTTAAAATCTTGGTTCCCCTGATTACATAGTACAAAGGATATTAGATATAAAATATTATATATTTTACTTTATAATTAAAGCTAGGGGATAAGTATTAATGCTGTATTAGTATAATATGGTATTAAGAATATTTTTTTGTATATGGAATATGGTTTTCTTATTTTTCTGGATGTTATTAATATCATTGTTATTGGCATGTTTATTATTGTCAAATATTGATATAATTAATAAAGAGTAAATTAAAAAAAACCCCAAAAACAAAACCAAACAGTTTTTTCAAACTTGGAGACTAAGCAGACTCTAATCTTGCACTGCCATGCCAGGCCTTCCCCTCCATCCACTCCTTCACTTTACCAGGCAGACTCAGATGTCATAATCTAATACAGGCTTGAGTTATCAGGGTTTTCCTCCCATCCTGTACCTTTGGTGGAAACAGGATGCGGTGAGGTAGCTTCATAAATTAGATCCACTGTTTCACTTCACTCTGTTTTGAATAAAAATGCTAGCTTCTTTGCTTTCCCTACTGTCAAAAATATTTTGCTTGTTTTAAAAGAAATAAAAAGTCACCCAATCCCAGTATAAAACAATCCTACCTTGCCAGGGTCTGCATCCATTATAAGTTCACCATACATATTAATGACCTGAAATAATCATGAAACACAAACATTATAATGCAAATGGATGGCATTTCTGGGCAGCTGACTAAAGTATTGACTGGTAGAAGAATACAGCCAACCAAGAACAATACACAGTGACATAGTAAATGATGGCTGATAAAGACTAATTGGCCCATCCAGCCTGCCCAATTAAGCAAAACCTTCCTAGTAGGTTCAGGTGTGCAAAAGCATATCCACTTCCCTCATACATAAAAGTTAAAATGCATAAGATGCAGATGGGAACTTTCATTTTCAGTTTTTATTTTATTTACCAATGAAGAAATTACTTACCTAATAATTTCATTTTTCTTAATGTAGACAGATGGACTCAGGACCAATGGGTTGTGCTCCCTTGCCAGCAGATGGAGACAGAGTCAGGTTTCAAAGCTGATGTAACCCTAGCTACACCCCTGCAGTGACCTCAGCCCTTCAGTATTCTCTTCAAAAGCCACTGTGGACATACCGTACTATCGAAAAAACGATTAAAAATGTATAACCGTAACTGTACTCAACCAAACACTGAACCCCAGTAAGATTATAGATGCCCTGATCTAGGGACTGGATGACGGCTTACCCGTAATCTCTTGGAATCGATATCCACACCATGGGCGAATCCTTGGCACCTTTCTTAGGTAGCCGGGTGCGGGATGCAGAATCCATCCGTCTACAATAAGGTAAATGAAATTATCAGGTAAGTAATTTCTCCATTTCCTAGCATGTAGCCAGATGGACTCAGGACCAATGGAATGTACACAAGCTATTCCCGATCAGGACGGGAGGCTGCCCGCAGTCCGGTTAGTATCGCCCTTGCAAAGGTTGCATCTTCTCAGGCCTGAACATCCAGGCAATAGAACCTGGAGAAGATGTGCAAGGAGGACCTCATCATCGCTCGACAGATATCGACAGGGGACAGCAGTCTTACTTCCGCCCATGAGACTACCTGAGCCCTAGTGAAATGAGCTTTAACCTGAGAAGGTAATGGTTTTCCTACCTCCACATAGGCTCCCTTGACTACCTCCTTAATCCAGCGAGCTATGGTAGCCCGCAAAGCTGGATTGCCCTGCTTTCTTCACTGCGAAGGACAAACAGACGGTCCCTCTTTCAGACCAGATACCGTACCAAAAGTCTACCGACATTCAAATGACGGAGGAGGTGGTATTCCTCTGCGTTCCTATGCTTATCTAGAGAAGGCAACAAACACTAATTCAAATTAAACTCTGAGATTACCTTGGGCAAGAAGGATGGAACAGTATGAAGCTGTAACGCTCCTGGAGTCATCTGGAGGAACAGTTCCCGACACAATGCCTGCAGTTCAGAGATGCGACACACTGAGCATATAGCCACCAGGAACATCATTTTCAAGAATAATAAATGCAAATAAAAACCATGCAGCGGCCAAAAGGAAAGCCCTCCCAAAAGTTCCAATACTAGATTAAGATTCTACAAGGGAACTGGCCACTGCAAGGGTGGCCAAAGGTGCTTCACCTCTTTCAGAAAATGGGCCATGTCCGGATGAGCCGACAGGGAGGTTCCGTTCACCTCACCCCTGAAACAGGAGAGCTACCTGCCCTTTCAAGGAGTTAAGGGCCAAACCTTTATTCAAGCCAACCTGCAAAAATTCCAGAATAAGTGAGATTTTGACAGCCCGAGGAGGAACACCACGTTCCTCGCACCAGGCCCCAAATACTCTCCAGACCCGCACATACGCTAGGAATGAAGAGAACTTCCGAGCGCAGAGCAAGGTGGCAATTACTGCCACAGAATATCCTCGCTTCATCAGGCAAGCCCTCTCAAGGCCAGATCGTAAGACAGAATAGAGTCTGATCCTCATGAAGGACCGGTCCCCTGCTCTAGCAGGTCCCTGTGCGGTGGGAAGCACGGGGGGGGGTCTCCTCATGTCCGCAATACCATGGATGCCTGGGTCAATCTGGAGCTACCAGTAAGACTAATCCCTAGTGGTGCTCAATTCTGTGAATGATCCTGTCCAGCAGGAGCCACAGAGGGAAGGCATATAGCAACTCTTCTTCCGGCCAGGTCTGAACAAGTGTCAATCCCCACGGTTCACGGATCTCTTCTGCGACTGAAGAATCAGGGAACCTTCATACTGTGAATTGCAGCCATCAGGTCGATGGACAGGAAGCCCCAGCGATCTATCAGATGAAAGGCTTCAGCCGACAACACCCACTCTCCTGGATCCAGACTCTCTCTACTTAGTCTGCTCTGGCGTTGTCTTTTCCTGCGATGTGTGAGGCTGAGATAGTCTGTAGATGTATTTCCGCCCATTCCATAAGGAGGTCTATCTCCTGAGATACCTTCTGACTCTTAGTTCCTCCCTCACGGTTGATGTAGACTACCGTCGTTACGTTGTACGACATTATGCAGATCGCTTATGCCAGCCTCACTGCCCAGGCTTCCAAGCGATTGATGTTCCAGAGGGCCTCCTCCTCCGTCCAACGTCCCTGGGTCGTGAGTTCCTGGCAGTGAGCATCCCAGCCCCGGAAACTTGCATCTGTTGTAAGAACCAACCAGTTCGGGGAGGACAGTGTCACCCCCCTGCTCAGATGAGCCTCCTGCAACCACCACTTGAGGTGAGAGCAGACTCCCATCAGCAAGTGGATGCAAATCGAATAGTCTTGAGACTGCATGTTCCAAAGTGACATGCAGTCTCATGTGGTGCTGTGGGCATGCAGTGACATGCAGTCTCAAGTGGTGCTGTGGGCGAGGGCACACATGGTGGCCTAGCCACCATGTGTGCCCTCGCCCACAGCACCACTTCCAGGGTTGCCTCCATCAAATCGAGAACTTGGAGACAGTTCCACACTGCCAAGCGTATCATGCTCATCAAATGATGCACCTGGGACATCAACTTCCTTATCCATGTGGTTGGAAGGAAGACCTTGCCCTGCTTGGTGTTGAACCAGACTCCCAGATATTCCAAGGACCGGGAAGGTTTGAGACTGCTCTTATCCAGGTTTACTACCCAACCGAGTTCCTGAAGCAAGGAGGTCACCCTGTTAGTCACCAGGAGACTCTCTTCCACGGACTTGGCACAGATCAACCAGTGTTCCAAGATCAGGCGCACCAGGATTCCCTCTTTTCTCAATGCTGCCGCAACAACCACCATAATCTTAGAAAATGTTCTGGGGATGGTGGCTAGGCCAAAGGACAGTGCCCTAAACTGATAATAGTGACCCAGTACCGCACAGCATTGGGTGTTCTTGACGGACTGGAATATGTAGGTAGACCTCAGATAGGTCCAGAGAGGTAAAGAACTCTCCTGATTGTATGGCCAATATCACAGTGCTTAAGGTTTCCATGAAGAAATGATTTACTCGTAGATGTCGGTTAACACTCTTGAGGTCCAGGATGGGGTGAAAGGAACCCTTCTTGGGTATGATGAAATAGATGGAATATTTTCCTGGGGCACATCCTGAGGAGCACATCCTCAGGAGCCTTAAAAGAGTAATCTCCACTGCTTGCTTCTTGTGTTGGGAGTGGCAAGGAGACATGAATATGTCTCAAGGGTGCTGTGAAATTCCAGCACATATCCTTCTCATATGAC
Organism: Rhinatrema bivittatum; assembly: GCF_901001135.1. Taxonomy (NCBI): domain Eukaryota; kingdom Metazoa; phylum Chordata; class Amphibia; order Gymnophiona; family Rhinatrematidae; genus Rhinatrema; species Rhinatrema bivittatum. Next base: position 234,912,658 of record NC_042623.1, read on the forward strand.
CTCCAGTACCCATTTGTCAGAAGTGATCTCAACCCACCGTTGGTAGAAGAGGGACAGTCGACTCCCAATCTCGTTTCGAAGGTGGGCCGGCAAAGTTTCACTGGGGGATTCGGGACGAACCTGAACCCAAGCCTGCCCTCTCTCTTGGGCTGTCAACTACGAAAGGACTGAGACCTCCCAAAGGGCCGATACCTCTGAAATGTCGAGTTAAGTTCACTGCAGGGATATATCTAGGGTGACCTCAACTTTGAAACCTGACTCCATCTCCATCTGCTAGCAGGGGAGCACATAACCCATTGGTCCTGAGTCCATCTGGCTACACGCTATGAAATGATCCTTTAAAGGGCATCTTTGTAAGACTGGCCTTGGAGGTTGTGTCTGCTGACCAATTCCAAAGCCGTAGCTGTCTTCTGGCTGACACTTCTGAGGCCACTCCTCTGGCCAAAGTATGGACTAGATCAGAGCCCGCGTCTACTAAAAAGGTGGCGATGGGTTTCATAACTGCTCTGGAATTCACCCCTGAGTCATCCACCTCCTGAAAGAGGAGTAGGCACGAACGAGCTACTAGGACACAACAAGAAGCAATCTGCAAGGTCATTGCTACTGCGTCAAAGGCTTATTTAAGGAAGGACTCCATCCTTCTGTCGTGTGCATCCTTTAAGGCTGCTTCTCTCTCCACTGGGAAAGTTGTTCGCTTAGAGATGGCACAGACCAGCACATCCATTTAAAGAAATCACAAACGGATCTAGAGGGTATACAGCTTCTAACGCTCATCCCCTTTTAAAACTTGCTTCCGGGGCATCCCATTCCATGTCAATCAACTCCTGGATGGCTTCCAGTACTGGAAAGTAGCAAGATGCTTTCAATAGGGAGATCAAAATGTGATTCTTCTTTGGTCCCGGCATAGAATCAGTCCCAGGTACTCCCAGTGTCTTCCGGGTCTGGGAAACCAAGGCCAGCAAATTTGTCTCTATGAAAAAACCGCAACATGGTTCGATTCGGTTCCAACCCAGGGGGAATTTCCCCTTCTTCCAAGGGGTCTGGGTCGTCAGCTTCACCTGATCCAACTAGATCCCTACGAGGGATGCCCTTGGTAAGGTGAGGCATGCTTCGCGGTCTGCCAATAGTACTGGGAGAGGGGGGGCTTAACAGCCGAGGTTCTGTCCAGACAGGGGCAATCGAGGTAGTAGACTGCAACTGTACGAAGGCTTGTAGACCCTGGAAAAATTCCACCCAAGAGAAGACAGTTGGGTCCATGCCTAGCCCGGGAGGTAGCTTCCAAGTTAAGGTTGTGGCTAACCCATCCTCTGAATGGGAGGAAAGGAAAATTAGTTTCTTACCTGATAATTTTCGTTCCTGTAGTACCACGGATCAGTCCAGACATCTGGGTTGTGACTCCGCACCAGCAGATGGAGACAGAGCAAGATCTGTCGGGCACCCCTACATATAGTAAGGCGCCACCCACAGCCCCTCAGTCTTACATAATGTCAAAGCAAGATTGAAAGAACCAAACTAACTATACCGCCCTAAACCAGGGCCGATTCAAGAAACCCCCAGCTGGATCGGAACTCCCAGAACCAGAGGACAAACCAATTACAATCAAAGTCAACCTTTAAGTCCAAACGAGCGGACTCTCCGTTACTTCAGAAACAACAGCGACTACTCGGGCGGGCTCCTGGACTGATCCGTGGTACTACAGGAACGAAAATTATCAGATAAGAAACTAATTTTCCTTTCCCTGTACGTACCCGGATCAGTCCAGACACCTGGGATGTACCAGAGCCAAATTACTGAGGGTGGGAACCAGAGAGTCCCGCTCGCAGTACTCTCTCTCCGAAAACCCCCGAATCTAGGCCCTGAACATCCAGCCGATAATGTCTAGCAAAAGTATGCAATGACTTCCAAGTCGCCGCTCTGCATATTTCCTGAGGCGACACTTGCGACGATTCCGCCCACGAGGCGGCATGTGAGCGCGTCGAGTGAGCCCAAAGGCCCACAGGAACTGTCTTCCCTTTCAGTATGTACGCCGAAGCAATGGCCTCCTTGAGCCAGCGCGCAATCGTGGTCCAGGAAGCCGCACCACCTCGCTTTGGGCCCGACCACAAAACAAAAAGGTGGTCCGAGACACGGAAAGGGTTCGTTACTTCCAGATAACGGAGCAGAACCCTGCGGACATCAAGTTTCCTCAAATACTTTGCTCCAGGAACAGAATGCTCCCCTTCCGGAAAAGCGGGAAGCTCAATCGACTGGTTCAGATGAAACGCCGATACCACCTTCGGTAGAAAGGAGGGAACCGTCTTTAGGGAAACACCAGAATCGGAGAACCGTAGGAATGGCTCCCTGCAAGATTTTTTTTATTTTTTTATTTATTTTGGGTTTTTATATACCGGCATTCGGGAACGCAGTCCCATCATGCTGGTTCACATAGAACAGGGGTGCATCATAAAACATAAACTAAAAACAGTGGTGCGGAAAATGCAGTTACATATAACAGGGAGATTGGAACTTGGCAGAGAAAGAAGAGAAAGGACAGGTTATTAATTCAAACATGTAAACAATAATGGAGATGGTTAATCATGGTGTAATTGGAGATAAGGATTGGCGAGGATGAGATATATTAGTTTGAGTCCGGGAATGCTTGTATGAATATCCATGTCTTTAGTCTTTTTTTGAAGGTTGAGATGCATGTTTCCAGTCTGATGTTAGAGGGGATAGAGTTCCATAACGGTGGAATGGCTGTAGAGAATGCCCGATCTCTTAGCGTGATGTGTCTGGTGGATTTGGGCGGTGGTACCTGTAGTGATCCTTTGTATGCATCTCTTGTCGGTCTTGACGAGTTATGTAGTTGGAGAGGGATCTGTAGGTCAATGGGAGCCAGTAGATGGATATTTTTGTATGTGGTAAGAATGGCCTTGTATATTATTCTAAAGTGTATGGGTAACCAGTGGAGGTTCTTTAAGATGGGGGTTATGTGATCCCTTCTCCTGGAGTTTGTCAGATAGAGCCTGTAATTCCGAAACTCGTCTCGCCGACGTGATTGCAACAAGAAAAACCGCTTTAAGAGTAAGATCTTTTAGCGTTGACCGCTTTATGGGCTCAAAAGGCGCCGCGCACAGAGCGGAAAGTACCCAATTGAGATTCCAGGACGGACAAGGATGATGTAATGAGGGACGTAAATGCTTAGCTCCCCGAAGAAACCGCGCAACATCCGGATGATGTGCCAGAGACACACCGTGCACCTTTCCTCTGAGGCAACCAAGTGCCGCTACCTGGACCCTAAGGGTACTACAAGAGAGACCTCTCGCAAGCCCCGCTTGAAGAAAAGCGAGGACATCAGACACAGACGGTAACACAGGATTCACTTCACGAGTCCTACACCAGTCCTCAAACACCGCCCAAACCCAAATGTAGGCGAAGGACGTAGACCGCTTCCTAGAACTCAACAAGGTGGCTACCACCGCATCTGAATACCCCTTATTCTTCAAACGTTTCCTCTCAAAAGCCATGCCGCGAGACAGAAGTGATCCGCGTCCTCCAAACAGACTGGTCTTTACCGGAGGAGCACCGCGGCCCCGTGAAACCGAAGGGGAGGCTCCCTTGCCAACTGTATGAGGTCCGTGAACCAAGGCCACCGTGGCCACTCCGGCGCCACCATGATCACATCAGACGGATGCAGCTCTATCCGTCGAAGGACCTTGCCTATCAGGGGCCAAGGAGGGAACACATACAGGAGCACGTCCGTGGGCCAAGGGAGCACCAGCACATCTACGCCTTCAGCCCCTCGTTCTCTCCGTCGGCTGTAGAACCGTGGAGCCTTGGCACTTTGAGCGGTGGCCATCAGGTCCATGTGTGGCGTTCCCCACCTTTTGCAGATGAGGTGATAAGCGACTTCCGCCAGCTCCCACTCTCCTGGGTCCAGCCGATGGCGACTGAGGAAGTCCGCTTGTACATTGTCTACTCCAGCGATGTGGGACGCCGCGATGTTGCTGAAATTCCGTTCGGCCCAGTGCATTAACCGCTGCGTCTCCTCCGCGACCGGCCGGCTCCTCGTACCTCCTAGGCGATTGATGTATGCCACGGTGGTTGCATTGTCCGACAACACTCTGACCGCTTTCCCTCGGATCAACGGGAGGAAGGAATGTAGCGCCAATGTGACCGCCCTGGTCTCCAAGCAATTGATGGACCACTGTGACTGAGCCCTGGACCACTGACCCTGCACCGAGCGTCCCATGCAGACCGCTCCCCAGCCGGATAAACTGGCGTCTGTGGTGACTACTGTCCAGTTGGGCATGAGCAAGGACACTCCACGCGTCAGATTGTCGGACCTGAGCCACCACTGCAGACTGGACTTCGCTGGATCTGTGAGCGGGAGGTGAAACTCTTCCGACACCGGCCGCCATCGGGAGAGCAAAGCGGATTGCAATGGACGTAGATGAGCGAAAGCCCAGGGAACCAAAGCTAGCGTTGACGCCATCGAACCCAACACCATCAGATAATCGCAGACCTGAGGACTCCGTAGGGACAATAAACGTCTCACTTGACTCTGAAGCTTGCCCACATGCTCCTTGGACAGATACACCTTGCCTTGCTTCGTGTCGAACAGTGCTCCCAGGTACTCCAAGGCCTGGGTGGGAACCAACCGACTCTTGGCGAGGTTGACCACCCATCCGAGGGAGCGCAAGAGCTGCAGGACTCTGTCGACTGCCTGTCGGCATTGACTTTCGGACTTGGTCCGGATGAGCCAATCATCCAAGTAGGGGTGTACCAGAAACCTCTCCCTCCGGAGCTTGGCTGCCACCACCACCATTACCTTTGTGAACGTGCGCGGAGCGGTGGCGAGGCCGAAGGGGAGAGCCTTGAACTGATAGCGACTGCCCAGGATACAAAACCAAAGAAACCTCTGATGACACGGCTGAATGCCGATGTGAAGGTACGCTTCCATGAGGTCCAACAATGCCAGGAATTTGCCCGGTCGGACCGAGGCTATCACTGACCGAATCGTCTCCATTTTGAAGCGTGGAACGCGAAGACACCTGTTGACCCCTTTCAGGTCTAGGATGGGTCTGAATGTGCCCTCCTTCTTTGGCACGATGAAGTAAATGGAGTACCGGCCCTATCGGTGTTGCCCCGGGGGCATGGGCACTATTGCGCCCAGGTCTTCCAGCCGCCGAAGCGTATCCCTGACTGCTACTCGCTTGCTTGGCCCCTTGCAAGGGGAAACAAGAAATTTGTCCGCCGGAATCCGTGCAAAATCTAAAGCGTAACCTTGACTTATCACGCTGAGGACCCACTGGTCCGTGGTTATTTTGGTCCATTCCCCATAAAAACGCGCCAACCTGGCTCCTACATTTGGCACGACCGATGGAGCCAGCCGCGGGGAATGGACCCTCTGCGTTTCATTGGGATGCTTTTGGACCCGTTCCCGACGAGGGACCGCCTTGCCTCCCAAACTTTCTCCCTCGAAAGGACTTAGACTATGACGGTGACCTAGAGGAACCAGATCTGTAAGAGGACCCTGACGATCTCTGCGGCCGCGACTTTCTGGGCCCTCGAAAACAGGCCCTACTGGAGAAAGATGTTCGAGCCCGGTACCTGTCCTCCGGTAGCTTAAAAGCCTTGTTTTCTCCGAGCGACTGCATTAAGTCATCCAGCTGTTTACCGAACAACAACTTCCCCTTAAAATGGAGCGATCCAAGATGAGCCTTTGAAGATCCATCCGCCGCCCAATTGCGGAGCCAAAGGAGACGGCGCGCAGAAACTGCCGAAACCATGGCTCTGGCCGAAGTCCGCAGGAGGTCATGCATAGCATCCGCACTGTACGCGATCACCGCCTCCAGGTGGTCCGCCTGTGCAGACTCCTCTCCAGAGAGACCTGCATTGGCCTGAAGCACATGAGCCCAGCGCAAACCTACCCGCAGAGCAAAGTTACTACAAATAGCCGCACGGACCCCTCGAGCCGAAGCTTCAAACACCTTTTTAAGTTGGACCTCCAGTTTTCGATCCTGAATATCCTTGAGAGCCGTGGCTCCTGTGACTGGTATCGTGGACCGTTTCGTGACCGCTGACACTGCTGCATCCACTCTGGGAAGATGAAGGAGTTCCAGCGCGTCATCCGGCAATGGATACAGCTTATCCATGGCCTTACTCACCTTCAGGCCCAATTCCGGGGTACCCCATTCCCGGAAGAGAATATCGGACGCCGAGAAATGGAACGGGAAAGCCACCGCCGGCCCCGTAAGGCCCAACAGCACCGGGTCCATCTTGGCATCCGTTTGGGACCCCACCGGTGGAGCGTCCACCCCCACCCTCCTGAAGGATAGCCGGGATAAGCGGCGCCAGTTCCTCCTTCCGGAACAAGCGCACCACTTTGGGGTCGTCACCTTCCACCACTGGTGTTCCCTTGCTGGTCCCAGGGTGTACCGTATCCTCTTCGGCGGGACCTCCGGTTCCCCCAGGGGCCCTACGTCCGGATCCGCTTCCACCGAAGAGGCCGAATCGGAATCCTGGGGAACACCCCGCAAAGGGCACCGCTCTCTAGGCGGGTCCGTGAGTCTCCGGAGACCCTCCCCCACTTTCCTCTTCCAGGGTTCCGACCGACTGTCCAAACCCCCTTTAGCCGACAACCTTCCCCTTTTCCTCTTGGAGCTTTTGTACTTTAAAATCTTCTGGAGAAGCACTGCAAAATCGGAGGAAAAGGAGGCCTCCGAATCCGAGGAGGCCTCCTCCAGGCTCTGGTCCGTCGGCGAAGCAGCCCCCCCCCCCCCCCCCCGGGGGCCCGCTGCTGTGGAGAAAGCGCAGGAGGCAAGCAGCCATCTCCTGCGGCCTTCCGCATGGCTTCCCTCAGTGTCCAAAATGGCCACCGTTCCCGCGCTAAGCTAAAACGGCTCAGCCCTGCCTTCTTCGTCGGGTCCAGCGCGCGGCGGCGGTCGCACCGGCCGAGACCGGCCCCTCCGACCGAACTCGGACGGCCCCTCGCCGCCCGACACACAATTCGCACAGACACCCACGCGCGGCACGAAGCCCCCCTCGGCATGTGCCGCACTGCCCCGGCAAAACTGAAGAAAAAAGAGAAGTAAAACTTTAAATCCGCAGCCCTGCCCAGCGAACGGCAGACAGTGAGGACGGCGAGCCGGCGAAACTACAAAACAAAGTCACAACACTTTTTTTTTTTTTTTTTACACTTGCTGTTGACCCTGGTCCTGATCCTTCTGCTCCAGTGGGGGTGAGTGAACCGGGCTCCCCGGTGTCACCCCCGACGCTACTGCCAGAGACAGGCCGGGTCCTCAACCCTCAGCAGCGGCCTCAACCAAGGGGGGATGGTCCCCTCAGAACCTTGTAACCCCCCTGGGAGGCTCTCAGGACGAGGGAGAACTTCTTCCTACTTCTTCTTTGTTGATGATTTCTTTTTTTTTTTTTTTTCCAAACCAACAAATCCCTGACTAGCTAACCCAACTACCCAGGGACCGTCAGAGACTGTGGGTGAACCTGCCCCATCTGCTGGAGACAGAGTAAGACTGAGGGGCTGTGGGTGGCGCCTTACTATATTGTAGGGGTGCCCGACAGATCTTGCTCTGTCTCCATCTGCTGGTGCGGAGTCACAACCCAGGTGTCTGGACTGATCCGGGTACGTACAGGGAACCAGGCTTTAAGTCCAGGGAGGCCAACTCTCCATGGGGCTTCCTTACAGTGCAGACATAAATGGAATCCAGGTCAGACTGTGAAGCCCTAATATGATAAGCAGCGCAGAGAGAAAGGCGCTTACGTTTCTTGGCTGCCAGCGCCACTGGCAGCTGTGTGTTCTATCGGCTCGCGCTTAAAATTTTTTATATGCACAGATTTCGAGCACATGCCAGCCCATGCGCCCGGCTTTTCCTGTATTCTGTGCTTAGTAAGTTGTGCGCGTATGTATGGGTACGACATTATGCATGCAGTGCATGATCAGAGCCGACACACTGAGGTTTTATTCAACTCAAGTGGAACTTTACTGCCTTAAACTCGTGATTAGCTGATTTGATCTTTTCTGAGCAATGGATCCTTGTGTATGGTGGTGCTAAAGGTTTGACTCATCCCACAATGAATGCAGTTCTTGCGATTTCTGCTCACAGGTTGGAATATTTACAAAGAATGTCAAATTCATATGAATAGCTCTCTGTTGCTTACCTGATCGTTTAGCCAGTTCTGACCATCCAGTGTAGCCAGATCATCCATATCAAGCATATGCTTATTATAGAAGACCTGGAAATTGCACACAGATGTTTTTGAATGTTTTGTCCGATATCTTGTAATTTCCTTGGTGACAAATGATTTTCTGAAATGTATCAAAGGTTAAGAGTTAAAACAAAATTTAGTTCCATTTGTTCAACTATGTTAAAACCTTGCTTATAGTACTGGAAAATATTTCATTATCCAAACTGCAGGCAGCTCAGAACACTGGTCATATTCTTAGTGCAGAGGCTTGTTCAGCCAAGGGTGGAGATGCAAAGTGAAGGAATGAAAGAAACAAAGCACTTCAAAGATCAATTTCTACTGAACATCAGTCACCAATTCAACAATTCTTCATCTTACTGAGGCTAACCTTTGTATGTAGAATAACCGGTGTTCATGCATCAGACTCATCCTGAAGTTTGTAGCTAGTCTACAAAAATATTCTGTTTTAAGCTATGCGAGTCCTCTTATTCATCCCAGCAAGAATTCTACACTTGCTGCAAGACTCCCTAGGTTGTTCAACTTCTCTTTACAGTAAGGGCTTTTGAATCTGTAATCCTCAGGCTGCACACCAACAAGCAGCCTAACCCCTAACTGAGCTAACAGAAGTTGCCAATGCTTTTCACATTAGCCTAGTTAATCATTTCCCTCCCTTTAATTATTTCCAATAATTTATGAGATACATATCCTATCAGAACCGAGGCTACAACAAAGAAAATAACAGGTAAACAGTAATACAATTAAAATTCTACCCATGACATGTCATTATGATACATTCTTTCCAACAATGCCTTCAATTTAACTTTTTTTTTGGGGTGGGGTGGAGGGAGCAGAAATTTCCTTGTATACATCTGGGTTTCTAGCTTAATCAGAAACAGGGCTGGGATCCAGTGCCATGAGCCTTCATAACTACCCTAATTCTACATCCCCTTCCAACTCACTTAACCAAGTCACTGCAGCAAAAGTTCTCATCTAAAGGAACAAGCATCAGAGATCCATCCAGCAGATTGCAATCAAAGGCTCGAAATCCAGTCACTACATATTGCTTTTGCATAACGACTGGGATTCCCGCTCCCCTCCAGGGGCTGTAAACACTGCCTCCACAGCATCCTCAGCCCTAACTGATCCAGGTCCTCTGCATGGCAATGCACAGAACAGACAATGAACTACCAGGCTGGCCACAATTTAATCTTTTTACATAATAAACCAGATACCGGTATATATTTTTAGAATTTACAAACCTGCCTGAAAAATCTTCATTAAAGACTTCTTTTAGTCTTGCTAGCACATCTTTTTCACAAAGTGGAATTAAGCTGCCATATTTCTTCACAACCTCAGTGAGGAACCCTTTAGATGTATTGCAGATAAAAATAAACATATGGAGCATAAGTAATTCATGATTTAACAGAAATCGTACTGAACATTAACATATACTTCCACCAAAATAGTATTGGTAACACCTAACTTGACAATGTTGCTTCTAGCTTCTTTCTGGAAAAGTGGCTATTAGTGATGTGCATGTCCTATTAGCTGCATGTCTGGGTTCAAGTATCAGACAGAATATCATATGAGCTACTGCACTCACCAAAGAGCTGGGCCACATGCCAACATTCTCAATGATGTCTATTAGCAAAAAAGAAACCAGCAACACTGAAATTAATAATATTGAATTACCTTGGCAAACACAAACTGAGCATGATGGCAGAGAGACAAGTCCCACCTGCTCTGCCTATTTTCCCTTCCAGTTGCATTATCACAAACTCTACTTGAACTCCAGTTTCACAAGCAAAGATTCTCTGAGCCTATTCCACATGCTCTTAAATTCTCTAAAAATTTACTGGTAAGTGTAGTTATTCAAGTGATATACTGCCTATACACTTCCCACTTAAGCTGATAAAAGTATTAAAATAATTACATCAGGCACACATTATATACATTTCCCAATGGATACTTCATGATATCAGATATACATGGTGAACACATAAAAAATAATTGCAGCCTTTACACAACTCTATTAATATCTATGAACTACTCTGCCATAAGTACAAATAGCACATTATTGGCCAAGGAATCCTATGTCAATACTATTATTGTTTCAAATCTTGCCCATTCAAAATGTTATACTCAACTCCTATTGCACTTAAAAACTTAGTCTTCAGCAGAAAAGCCTCTGGCCATGGCTTATTTACTTAGACAGCTCTCTAATTATAGCCTTCACACAGGAAAATATAGTTTGTAACCAAATGCCAGATTCTGGATTGACACAGTGAGTTGCAAAGTTTACCAAGAAAACTTGCTGGGGTGGTTTTTTTTTGTTTTGGTTTGGTTTTTTTTGGTGGGAGAAGGCATGTTAGGAAGCCACAAGGATTTCAGCAACTCCCAGAAGTGAACACATTATTTTGCATTTACTTATAAAATGCAAGATTTCATAAATAATGGTAAAGCAGGGAATTTACTGGATTGCACAATCAAGTGGCAGTTAATCCAATGTTCACAGTGATTTGGTTCAGTTCATCTGACTCATCGCCCTTGAAAATCATCTCCAAAACTGGTATCTCCCCAACATCCTCATTAGAAAAAACACAGAAGCAAAGAATTCATTTAGTCTTTCTGCAATGGCCTTATCTTCCCTAAGAGCCCCTTTAACCCCTTGGTCATCTAATGGTCCAATCAACTCCCTCACAGTTTTCTTGCTTCTGATATATTTAAAAAAGTTTTTATTATGAGTTTTGCCTCTACGGCCAACTTCATTTCATACTCTCTCTTTGCATGTCTTATCAATGTTTTACACTTAACTTGACAATGCTTATGTTTTATCCTATTTTCTTCAGATGGATCCTTCTTCCAATTTTTGAAGGATGTTCTTTTGGCTAAAATAGCCTCTTTCACCTCACCTATTAACCATGCTGGTAATTGTTTTGCCTTCCTTCCATCTTTTTTAATGTGTGGAATAGATCTGGACTGCGCGTCTAGGATTGTATTTTTAAACAATGCCCATGCCTGTTGAACACTTTTAACCTTTGCAGCTGCACCTTTCAGTTTTTTTCTATTTTCCTCATTTTATCAAAGTTTCCCTTTTGAAAATTTAGTGTTAGAGCTGTAGATTTACTTATTGTCCCCCTTCCAGTTATTAGTTTAAATTTGATCATGTTATGATCACTATTGCCAAGTGGCCCCACCACCATTACATCTCTCACCAAATCCTGCATTCCACTAAGAATTAAATCTAAAATAGCTCCCTATCTCGTTGGTTCCTGAACCAACTGCTCCATGAAGCAGTTGTTTATTCCATCCAGGAACTTTGTCTCTCTAGCATGTCCTGATGTTACATTTACCAGTCAATACAGGGTTAATTGAAATCTCCCATTATTACTGCACTGCCAAATTGGTTAGCTTCCCTGATTTCTCTTAGCATTTCATCATCTGGCTGACCATTGTGTCCAGGTGGACGGTAGTATACTCCTATCATTATACTCTTACCCAACACACATGGGATTTCTACCCATATAGATTCTACTGAGCATTTAGTCTCTTGTATGATCTTTATCCTATTGGACTCTATACCCTCCCGGACATAAAGTGCCACACCCCCACCAAGTTGATCCTCCCTATCATTGCAATATAATTTGTACCCTGATATTGCACCGTCCTATTGGTTATCTTCCTTCCACCAGGTCTCTGAGATGCCAATTATGTCAATCTCATCATTTACTGCTATATACTCTAACTCTCCCATCTTCTACTTTTTAGACTTCTGGCACTGACATACAGACATTTCAAAGTGTATTTTTGTTTGTACTAATAAACTGCTTTTCAGTTGATAGGGATAATTTGGAAATCTTTAGCTCAGGTGATTTTTTTACATATTAGGCACAAAGGACTATGTTTGATTTATTGGAACCTCTCTGTTGGGATGCCCTAACTCTCCAGTTTCATTAGTATCCTTCAAGGATACATTCCTCCAAACCATGCACTGCTGAGTGACGGTTGGCTTTCCCCCTTGTTTTATTTAAAAGTTTCTCTCTCTTTTTTAAAAGTTAGTGCCAGCAGCCTGGTTCCACTCTGGTTAAGGTGGAGCCCATCCTTTCGGAAAAGACTCCCCCCCTCCCCAAAAGGTTCCCCAGTTCCTTACAAAATTGAATCCCTCTTCCTTGCACTATTATCTCATGAACACATTGAGACTCCGGAGCTCTGCCTGCCCTCTGGGGACCTGCACATGGAACAGGAAGCATTTCAGAGAATGCCACTCTAGAGATTCTGGATTTCAGCTTTCTACCTAAAATCCTAAATTTGGCTTCCAGAACCTAAGTCGTTGGTGCCCACATGTACATGATAGCTGGCTCCTCCCCAGCACTGTCTATAATCCTATCTAAGTGACACGTGAGGTCCACCACCTTCGCACCAGGCAGGCAAGTTACCAGGCGGTCCTCACGTCCACCAGCCACCTAGTTATCTACATTTCTAATAATCAAATCACCAACTATGATGACATTAACATTAAATGACAACTAACACCACAAAACATATGCTGGCATGGGGAAAACTCAGTATAACAAAAGAAAATTATTCCTTACCTGGTAATTTTCGTTCCTGTAGTACCATGGATCAGTCCAGACAGTGGGTTGTGTCCCCCTTCCAGCAGATGGTGTCAGAGAAATACCCTTCAGTATTAAGAATATCAAAGCCTGAAGACAACAAGATGGATGGATCAAGGAATCCAAACTTTCAACTTGAAAAATGTACATGACGTACGAACTTTGGCAATAAACAAACTTGCAAAATGAATCATTAAACAGCCACAAAGCACTGAATCTAAACCACTTTAGCTTAGAGGCAATCCCAATCCCAGAAATCCTTAGGGAGGGCATCTGGACTGATCCGTGGTACTACAGGAACGAAAATTAACAGGGAAGGAATAATTTTCTTTTTCCTGTACATACCCTGATCAGTCCAGACAGTGGGATGTACCAAAGCTTCCCTATGTAGGGTGGGCCCCGGATAGCCCTGCTCGAATGACCTGATTGCCAAAAGAGCCAAATACCGGTGGCTATAGATTCAAACGATAGTGCCGAGCAAAAGTATGTAGTGATTTCCAGGTAGCTGCTCGGCATATTTCCTGAGGTGAGACAGAATGGCACTCCGCCCAGGAAGCTGCTTGAGCTCTGAGTGAATGGGCCTTGATGCCCACTGGAGGCAGTCGGCTGGCACCGATGTACGCTGACAAGATAGTGTCTTTCAACCAGTGAGCAATTGTGGTTTTCGAAGCCTTGGTCCCCTTCTTGGGACTGCTCCATAGGACAAAAAGATGGTCTGACAATCGAAAATCATTAGTAATCTCCAAGTAGCGAGTGATGATGCGCCTGACATCTAGCTTGCGTAGGTCTCTTGAATCCTCATCTGAGAAGGACGGGCAGGAAAGAAGGTACAGTACTCAAGGAGACTCCCGAATCCATGAAACGGAGGTAGGGTTCTCTGCAGGATAGCGCTTGAAGTTCGGAAATCCTGCAGGCAGAACAAATAGCCACCAGGAAGACTGTCTTTAAGAGTGAGATCCTTGAGGGTAGCTGATCGCAGCGGCTCGAAAGGTGGCCCGCCCAGAATCTGAAAAACTAAATTTAGGCTCCAGGAGGGGCACAGGGCGTGTACCGGAGGCTTTACGTGCTTCACTCCCTTGAGAAACCGGACGATGTCTGGATGAGACAAAAGAGAAACTCTCTCCCGGTGATGGATCAGGAAGCCAAGGGCAGCCACCTGCACCCTCAGGGAATTGTAGGCCAATCCCTTTTCCAGACCCCGCTGCAAGAAAGACAGTATCTGGGCTACTGAAGTGCGACGCGGGGAAACAGCTATGGAGGCACACCAGGTCTCAAAAGCCTTCCATACCCGGACATAGGAGATGGATGTAGAAGTCTTTCTAGCTTTGAGGAGGGTCAAAATAACCTCCTCCGGGTATCCTCGCCTTCTCAGTCGATGCCTCTCAAAAGCCAGGCCGCCAGACAGAAGCGATCTGCCTGGTTAAAAAATACCAGACCCTGGCACAGCAGGTGTGGCAGATGTCCCGGGCGAAGAGGGCCATCCACCGCGATGTTGATCAAGTCCGCAAACCACGGCCGGCGTGGCCATTCTGGCGCCACCAGGATCACTGGTCCTTGGTGGATCTCTATTTTCTGGATTACTTTTCCCACCAGGAGCCATGGCGGGAACACAGAGCAGAAGGTGCTGTGGCCATGGGAAGCCTAAGGCATCTACTCCTTCTGCACAGTGCTTTCTTCTGCGACTGAAGAATCGCGGAGCCTTCGCGTTCCTCCATCAGGCCCAGGTAGGGGGGTCCCCCACCGATTGAAGAGAAGTGCCACCGCTTCTTCGGAAAGTTCCCACTTCCCGGGATCTATGTGTTGACGGCTTAAGAAATCTGCTTGAATGTTGTCCACCCCTGCGATTTGGGATACCGCTAGGTGGGAGAGATGGATCTCCGCCCATGCCATCAACTTGTCTGTCTCCCGAGAAATATGATGACTCTTTGTTCCCCCCTTGACGATTGATGTACGCTACAGTAGTTGCGTTGTCCGACAGTATCCGGACTGCTTGACGATGGACCAGGGTGGGTGGAAACGCTTCAACGCCAGACGGACCGCTCTGGTTTCCAGGCGACTGATTGGCCAGGTTGCTTGCAACACTGTCCACTTCCCCTGTGTCGATTTCGTTTGACACACCGCTCCCCTGCCGGAGAGGCTAGCATCCATGGTGACAATCACCCACTGTGGGATCTCAGCAAGTGATCCAGGCTGAGCCACCAGGACAGGCTGTCCTTGGCTACATCCGACAGCGGAGGAGGGTCAAACTCCAGGGACACCGGCTTCCAGCAGGAGAGTAAGGCTCTCTGCAAAGGATGCATATGCGCAAAAGCCCAAGGAACCAGATTGATAGTGGAAGCCATAGAGCCCAGAACCTGGAGATAGTCCCAAGCTGTAGGGAGAGGAAGGCAAGTGAAGAGCTGTACCTGAGAGATGAGGGTTCGGGCACGGTCCGGACGAAGGAATACCTTGCCCACAGCGGTATCGAAGCGTGCTCCTAAGAAGTCCAGTGACTGAGATGGAGTAAGGCTGCTCTTGGTGAAATTGACCACCCATCCAAGGGATTGAAGAAGATGCAAGACTCTGTCGACCGCCCGCTGACACTGGACCAGAAACTTCACCCGAATGAGCCAGTCATCCAAGTAGGGATGGACCAGGATCCCCTCCCTCCTGAGGGCTGCCGCCACCACTACCATCACCTTGGTGAAGGTGCGGGGAGCAGTTGCCAGGCCAAAAGGCAGGGCCTGAAACTGAAAATGATGCCCCAGGATCTTGAAGTGCAGGAAGCGCTGATGTGCCTTGAGGATGGGAATGTGAAGGTAAGCCTCCGTCAAGTCCAAGGAGGCTAGGAATTCTCCGCGGTGCACCGCCGCTATTACGGAGCACAACGTTTCCATCCTGAAGTGTGGAATCTTGAGGGCCTTGTTGACCATTTTGAGATCTAGGATTGGGCGGAAGGAGTCCTCCTTCTTGAGGACTACGAAGTAGACGGAATAATGGCCGGACCTTTCTTCCGTCGAAGGTACCAGGAGAATTGCTCCTAAGGCCAAGAGCCGGTCAAGCATCTGACGTACTATGCGTTGCTTCTTCAGCGGTCCACAGGGAGAACACAGAAACCTATCTCTTAGGGGTCGAGCAAATTCTAAAGCGTAACCGTGCTTTAGAATATCTAGGACCCACTGATCCGAGGTAATCTTGACCCACTCCTCGTAGAAGAGGGAGTGATGTCCCCCTACCCTGGGGATTGAAGAGTGGGCCGGCACACCTTCATTGTGAAGATTGTAACGGTTTGTATTTAGGTTTACCACAGTCAACAATTAAACCGCTACAGTTAATACAAAATAATGCCTTTAAAACAGCACATTACTCCGATTTTATGTAAACTGCATTGGCTACCTATCAAATATTGAATTTTGTACAAAATACTGACCATAATTCACTCATTATTAAATAACCCTAACTCTTCCTGGCTTTGCTCTATTTTGAGCTTGAGCCTTTTGGATGTTCCTTCTGTCATATTAGCAAGACTAAACGTTACCCGTCAAAGAGCTTTTTCTGTAGCAGGGCCCATACATTGGAATGCCCTACGCCAAATCTCAAATAGTAAGGATTTCAAAAAATCATTAAAAACATCTCTCTTTAGAGAAGCATTCAGAACCACTGAATAAGTGACCAGGCAGTCTTCCTTGTTTCTATTATGCTGTGCTTATTATGATTTATATTCTTCCTATTTTTTCTATCTTTTATGTTTGTTAAATTTAAAGTTAACTTACTTTTATTTTAATATCTTTAGGTATAAGGATATTAGTAATACTGATATGTTACTATGTAATTTTATTCATACTTTATTTTATTTATTTTACTTTCACTTTATGAAAGTTTAGTATTTATTATTTTTATGCTCAATGTTGTAAACCGTTTTTGTTCAAATTTATTTGCTAAAGACAGTGTATAAAAAGTCTTAAATAAATAAATTTGGAAGCTGCCCCATGAGCGAGGCTATCCCGAGCTGGCCTCCGGCCCGGAAAGGAATGAGACCAGGACTGGGAACGAGAGGAAGGCGGTCTTTGCGCGGCTGGTCTTGACTCGAAAGCGTCGTTGACCCCTGAAACAGCTTCTGGGAGAGCTGAACGTCATGGAAGCCCATGGACGATCCTCTGGTAATTTATGCATCTTATTCTCTCCTAGGGACTTGATGATCTGTTCCAAAAAGCAATTTCCCTTTAAAGGGTAGAGACCTCAACTGCGTCTTGGAAGAGGAATCCGCCGACCAGTTTCAGAGACAGAGGAGGCATCTAGCTGAGAGTGCTGAAACCGTGGACCTGGCCAGCACACGGAGAAGGCCATATAGAGCATCTGCTCCATAAGCTATCAAGGCTTCCAGCCGCTCCGCCTGTTGCGCTTCCTCGGGAGGAAGCTCCTGTGTACTAAGCAGTTGTTGAACCCACCGGAGGCCGGCCCATTGCATGAGGGAGCTACAAACCGCAGCTCTGACCCCCCAAAGCGGAGACCTCAAACACTCTCTTGAGATATACCTCGAGCTTTCTGTCCTGTAGATCTTGCAGGGCGGCTCCTCCAGTCACCGGAATAGTTGTTTTTTTCGTCATTGCGGACACCGTGTCCACTTTAGGGACTTTGAGGAGATCCACAAAATCGTCGGGGAG
Source organism: Rhinatrema bivittatum (assembly GCF_901001135.1). Taxonomy (NCBI): domain Eukaryota; kingdom Metazoa; phylum Chordata; class Amphibia; order Gymnophiona; family Rhinatrematidae; genus Rhinatrema; species Rhinatrema bivittatum. The sequence goes on from NC_042623.1 coordinate 234,930,101, forward strand.
AGGATATAGCTTATCCATAGCTCTGCCTACCCTCAGAGAGGCCTCAGGGGAATCCCATTCCCCAGACAATAATTGAAGAAGCATAGGATGAGAAGGAAAAGTCCTCACTGGTGGACGTAGGCCGGCCAGGTCAGGGTCCCCCTTCTTCACCGCTGGACTAGGCCCTGGGGGATCCTGAGGAGCTTCAATATCCAATTCTTGGAGAACATGTAGGATACGAGGATCTAACTCATCCCTGTGGAATAGTAAGTGCAGAACTCTAGGATCATCTCCTTCCAGTTGAACCAAAGGAGAGGGATCACCCAGGTCAGGATCCGGAAGAGGATCTGGACTCACCGGATGAGGAACTACCCGAACCCTGGAAGATCCTTGAGGAGCCCCTGCTCCTAGAACCCCTATCTCCTTGAGGGACCCCCTTAGGACCTAGGGGGGTCTGACATCCTGCTCACCTTAGGCGGAGGAGGCCCTTATGTTGAATCCTGCTGCTGGCCCAATCTTGCCAGGTAGCATTATGAAGTAAGAGCACGAAGTCCGTAGAAAAAGGGCCAAGAGGAGGTCCCGAGGGAGGCACCCCTGAAGGTGTATTTGGGTCCAAAGGATGAATGGGCGTTAGGATCGGCGGTAAAGGCAAAAATCCAGCGTCAGAATCATCTCCTGGCTGCGTTGGAGCAGCCGGCTCTGCACCCAAAATGGCCGCCGTTTCCGCACTAGACGGGATTGGGGCAGGCCTCTGCACAGTAAGGCATGCCTGTGAGCGTGACATCGAACGCCCTGCTAGCCGCGAGGGACCCTCTCCCACCAGGGAGGCACCTTGCACAGACCCCTTCATGGGAGAGCCGCGATCCGTGCTCTCCACAGGCACAACAGCTCGAGGCGCGCAGAATGGGGGCGGGGGGGGGGGGGGTGGTGGAGCAGTAAAGAAATCAAGCTGGCTCAGGGCTGCGAGGAGCGGGTAAACAAATCCTCCGCTTCAGAAACAGCGCGACTCTCCCCGACTATATAATTATAGGGGTTTTTTTGTTTCAACACAGAGGAATAACGCATCTCTGTGAGCGCTGCCCCGAGGCAATCGACATCTCAGGGCAGCGGGTCGGGTCGCAGCAATGGGGGAGAAGTTGGGCTACCAACATGCACCAGTGAGAGTCAAAGTCAGCAAACTAGACCTGCAAAGGAATAAGGTACAACTTACCCCCGAAAGACATACAGGCTACCACAGGCTAAGGTAAACTGCAAACAGTTCTGCCTGCAAGTTACAGATTGCTTAAACTTAGAGCCAAAAAGTTAAAGTAAGCTTTTTTTTTTTTTTCTCAAACTTGATCCATTCAAAGGTAAGAATTAAGCCAAGAAATAGAGAAGAAATCACTAAATCTAGCTTTCCATAGGTTTACTGGGGAACCTGAGGTTCAACCACTCTCATCTGCTGGAGTCAGAAAAATACTGAAGGGAAGTAGAGGGTGCACCAGCTTATAAGGGAGCGCCCTTCGAGTTTTTCTCTGACTCCATCTGCTGGAAGGGGGACACAACCCACTGTCTGGACTGATCCGGGTACGTACAGGGAACTTGTGTCCAGGAATGGAGGCCAGTCCAGATGCTGCTTTACCCTTCTAATTTATGAGAACCCAAATGTAAAAGTAAATACAAAAACAAACATATTCAACTTTTGGGAACTAGCCTGATGAAAGCCTTGTGGCTTCCAACCACAAGGCTGGAAGCCACAACTTGAAGCAGTAAAAAAAAATCCCTCCAACAAATTCTGTTTCCAAATTTTAAAACCCACTGTGCCAATCCAAAATCTGGCATTCAGTCAAACAATTTTGCTATGTGAAAACTACGCTTGCGGGCCGATGCAGTAAAATGCACTCAGGCTGAGCGCACTGTTAGCCCCCATTTGGCCGCGCGTTTTCCACGTGCTATTTTTACCCCTTAATAGCACTTGGAAAATGCGCAGCCAACTCCCCTGAAAGTAATAGCGCCCGCAACATGCAAATGCTTGTTGATGGGCCTATTAGTCATTACCGCGCGATACAGAAACTAAAATGTGCAGCCAAGCCACGCATTTTAATTTCAGCTGGCACCAGGAAAGTGTACAGAAAAGCAGAAAAAAATGCTTTTCTATACACCCTCCGACTTAATATCATAGCAATATTAAGTCGGAGGCCCCAAAAGTAAAAAAAAAATTTTAAATAAAAAAAATAAAAATTTAAAATCTGCCCGCAGCTCGCGGGTTGGAAGATGGATGCTCAATTTTGCCGGCGTCCGTTTTCCGAACTCGTGGCTGTCAGCGGGTTCGAGAACCGACGCCGGTAAAACTGAGCGTCAGCTGTCAAACCCGCTGACAGCCGCCACTTCTGTCAAAAAGGAGGCGCTAGGGACACGCTAGTGTCCCTAGCGCCTTTTACCGCTGGCCCTCATTTACATATTTTTTCTTACTGAATCGCGCACCCAAGAGAGTAGCCTAGGTGTGTGCCAGGAGAGTGGGCGCTCGCCGGTTCTCCCGCGGGTTTTTCTGTATCGGCCCGTTAGAGAGTAAGTGAATAAGCCAAGATCAAAGGCTCACCTCCAAAGCTCAGATTTTAGGTGCAATAGAGTTGAGTATAACATCTTGAATGGGCAAGGTTTGAAAAAAAAAAAAAAAATAGCATTGACATATGATCCCTTGTCCATAGGGTCCTGTTAAAGCACTCTCTCATTACACTCTTTTCTGAATTACTTCACACAACCATTAACAGGGTCCTTAACTTCAAATGCACCAAACTATTTACTAGCGTACAAGTGAAATCATGTAATAAAGCTACAATCCTCTGTAAAGCCAAGTGTTTTGCGGCTCAAGGACAGTCTTAGGCTTCACAGTACACAAGTTCATGGCAGCTAAGTTGTGAGGCACAGTTACTACTTTGATATATCTGAATCCTTTATGATTCTATTTGGAAAGAACAGTATATAGTAATGCAAGCATTAACAATTGAGGAGCTTTATAACAGACACAGAAAGGTATACCAGAAATACAAGATGCCAACTGCTCATCTGGGACACGAGAGATTATTTTCTGTCCATTTTTCACTCTTCCTTTTTGCTTATCCAATTTGCCTTTTATGCTTTCTGATGAAGGAGCCTCAAAGGGACTTTTACAGTAAGGGTGATCCAACAACTCTGTACTAAAAACATCTGAATGTGTGGTTCCAGCTACTTCCATTTGGCAAGAAGTGTTGCTAAGATGCACAGGCTCCATAAGAACAGGTCCACTGCCAGAAACATGATCATTCATAATAAGGGCTACTTTGCTGGACTCTAATAGCATTACTTCATCACCACATGTAACCTGATTCTGTTCTGCATCTTTTTGACCGGAAACTACAATCTCTTTTCCTGTGACTGAAACGCAAAGCTCATGGCAACTATTTACAGCAGGAGCTTGGTCCACTTCCTCCCTTGCCAGTGCGGCTGCTCCATCCCAATGAAGAGCTGGTTTATCTAGCTGCTGACAGTTTTTTATATTCTGATTGCTGGGTACAGTCTCTTCAAAATGTCCCTCATTCCCTTGTAATTTAACAGCATCTCCTCTACAACAGCTGCCAGATGCACACATTTTATTCCCACCTACAAGCTCTGAAGCTGCTGATATATTATTGTTCATATTTGATGAGATACACCAATTTCCACCAATATTGTTAATTTTAGATTCTAGACAAAACAAACTGCAGACTTCCTTTTTAAACTTCCTGCAGTTTTCCGGACAGTCTCTGGTCACTTTTTGGACCCAGGTCAGGGTGACGTTCTTTGATTTAAATCTTCTGCTTCTTGCTCTAAATTTTTTCTGATTTAACATCCAGTGCCAAAACCTAATTGAAGACAGTTTTTTATACATCATAAATAAAAGTACACCTTTTCTGGAGCACCTACTAAACTTGGAGCTCTTTTTAAAACATGACCTGGCACAAATGCTGTATCGCTTTGAAGACTGACAGCATTTCTTTTTTTTAGTATGTAAAATTGCCAGATTGTCTACGTCATCTTCCGAAATCAGTGTACGACGCTTTCGCTTTACAGGCAATATAGCAATGCACTGGCCACAGTCCTTTCTAGGGCCTAAAATAACTGTCTGTAACTGAGTTACTTTATCCAAAGGTTCTTGCTCAGTACACCAAGAGCCTGCAAGATCCGATTCTTCTGTTGCTATCACACTCCAGTTTCTTGCTTTGTCTTTCAGAAAGACTCTTTTGGATGAAAATGGCAAAAATGTTCTCTTTCTTTGTGGTTTCTTAGGAAAAGCACTATTTCTCACAATTAATTGCTGCCGCTTTCTTGCACATAGATGCACTCTAGTATTCCTCCTTTTTGTCCGGAGTAAGTACACCTTCCATCTGCACTGGGAACGCCTGCAAGATCTGCTCTTTTTCCAGATCACTGCTGACTTCCCACTGTGCCGCTTTTTCTTAGTCAATACAAACCAGAGTCTTTGCTGGAAGCAATATTTTCGCAGCCCCCCATTTCCAGTCATCCATTTTTTAGATGGGGCCAGCAGTGCACTTCTTTTCTGGTATAAAGTTTTTCTATGTTCTTTCATTTTTCTGCCACATTCTGATCTGGAAAGATGGCTACAAAAGCAGAAAAAAAGTCAGATCACTATATGTAGCTCATAAAATTAGTGCCATCTTTGATTAAAGCAGAGAGGCAAAACTCATATCAAATATTGATAGCAAATATTCAGGACAATGATTTAATTTAAATTTGGTTTGGACTCTTTGTGTAAGAAGTTAATTGCTATGCCATTTAGGATTCAGTCATGGTGTCTTAAAGCTATTCTTACACATATTCTTCTTGAGACAGCTAAGTGTGAATTCATAGAGTGCAAAATATGTAAACCTATTTCAGAAATAATTGGTAATATGGTTGCATGTCAGTCCACTTGAATTTACAGAAATAAAAGAAAAAAAAGATTGCAGGTGATACCTTTTTATTTGACTAAGATTGTATTGTGACCTGATGAAGAAAGCATAGCTCTCAAAAACTAATCAAAAACTAGCTCTCAAAAACTAATCAAAAACTAATTTAGTTCAATAAAAAGATATCACCTGCTGGCCTTAATTTCTAAGAAATGTAAGCAGTAACAAAGATATAGAACAAAGGTATGACACTAGAAGGGAGGAGATTCAAGAGCTATGTAAGAAAACATTTAATCACAAAGTATATATCTTCTAGTGGAGGAGATGGGTTGAAAAACAAATTTGATGGCAGATGAAAATTGCAAGGTTCATCTAGTCTGGTTCATTTCCATCTTTATTTTTCCTTCCCCAACCGTACTGATCCCCCTGGCTTGTGCCATGTTTTTTTGTTTTTTTTGTTAGTTCCATTTCTGCATTCCAATTTTGTTTGTAAGGAAGAAGGCTAAATATATATATTTCTAAAACATACAATCAAGGCCAGTGTGAAACTCTTTGTTGACTTAGGAAATTTACAATACTTAACTGAGAGTACTTGAACCTAGACTATAACTCATGGAGTCCCAGCATACTTTTGGTTGCATCAGTGATAAGTTGTACATTTCTTAAACCAAGTAATGTCTGACAAGATCAGTAGCAATCACATTTTCAGTTTTCTGTCTATTGAACTCTGCCAGAGAGCAAGGCACTTTGAGTAAGTTACGGCTCCTCATGCTATTACTAAGGAAACCTGTATGTGTAAAATCAGGTTTTATGGGATTAAAATTACTCAGATAACTATAGGCCCTAGGCTTTTACTACTTACTAAACTCAGAGTAGTATAAAGCACTTTACTGAAACCAATGCATACAGATAAAGAATATTTATATTAGAATTCCTCAGCATTTAGTAAATATATAAGCAGCGGTTTCAGCATGGAATAAAGAAATTTGTAATCTCAGAAAAAATGGGAAGATACTTGAACTCCTAGAAAGCAAAGAAGAAAACACAAACAGGGGGAGGCACATCATGCCTGTAGAGTTGAGTATTAGAAATAATATCTGCAGATTGTGAGTTTAGAATTATGAGATATCTACAGCTTCAGTGGAGGGAAGTTATGTAGTGGTGGCACAAAAAGGGTTGGGGTAGGGGAGATGGCTGCAGATTCCATGTTTTAGGGAAGGACAGATGATTGTATGTTTTGGGTTACAGTAGGAGAGTAAAGGGTTGCAGACATTTTTGTATGGGAGGGTTGGAGAGAAGGCAATGGCCGATGTAATAAAGTGCACCCAGCCTAGTGCACAGGTTAACATAAAAACATAAGAAATTGCCATACTGGGTCAGACCAAGGGTCCATCAAGCCCAGCACCCTTTTTCCACCAGAGGCCAAACCAAGCCACAAGAACAAACACTAAGAAGATCCCATGCTACTGATGCAATTAATAGCAGTGGCTATTCCCTACGTAAACTTGATTAATAGCCATTAATGGACTTCTCCTCCAAGAACTTATCCAAACCTTTTATGAACCCAGCTCCACTAACTGCACTAACCATATCCTCTGGCAACAAATTCCAGAGCTTTATTGTGCGATGAGTGAAAAAGAATTTTCTCCGATTAGTCTTAAATGTGTTACTTGCTAACTTCATGGAATGCCCCCTAGTCCTTCTATTATTCGAAAGTGTAAATAACCAATCACATCTACTCGTTCAAGACCTCTCATGATCTTAAACACCTCTATCATATCCCCCCTCAGCCATCTCTTCTCCAAGCTGAACCGCCCTAACCTCTTCAGCCTTTCCTCATAGGGGAGCTGTTCCATCCCATTTATCATTTTGGTTGCCCTTCTCCATCGCAACTATATCTTTTTTGAGATGCGGCGACCAGAATTGTACATAGTATTCAAGGTGCGGTCTCACCATGGAGCGATATAGAAGCATTATGACATTTTCCGTTTTATTAACCATTCCCTTCCTAATAATTCCTAACATTCTGTTTGCTTTTTGACTGCTGCAGCACACTGAGCCAATGGAACCTAACATCGTGTAACTACAGCAAAGGTTATTTTTCCCTATATGCAACACCTTGCACTTGTCCACATTAAATTTCATCTGCCATTTGGATGCCCAATCTTCCAGTCTTGCAAAGTCCTCCTGTAATGTATCACAGTCCGCTTGTGATTTAACTACTCTGAATAATTTTGTATCATTCTCAAATTTGATAACATCACTCTTCGTATTCCTTTCCAGATCATTTATATATATATTGAAAAGCACCAGTCCAAGTACAGATCCCCGAGGCACTCCACTGGTTACCTTTTTCCACTGAGAAAATTGACCATTTAATCCTACTCTCTGTTTCCCATCTTTTAACCAGTTTGTAATCCACGAAAGGACATCACCTCCTATCCCATGACTTTTTAGTTTTCTTAGAAGCCTCTCATGAGGGACTTTGTCAAACGCCTTCTGAAAATCCAAATACACTAAATCTACCGGTTCACCTTTATCCACGTTTATTAATCCCTTCAAAAAAAATGAAGCAGATTTATTTATTTAAAATCTTTTCTATACTGTCGTTAAGTTATATACCATCACAACGGTTTACAGAAAGGCACATATAAAATTATGGAGGTTGTGTATGTTAATACTATCTATAAAAGTGCTATTAAAGTTCGGTAACAGTTTCATAATAAAGGCTAATTGATGAAACTTATAAATAGTCCTTTTTCTTGTCTATGCATAATTCTATTGAACTGTATATTTTTACTTGTGTTAAAAGTGCAATAAAATAACAAAGACGCACATATTGAGTTAAGTGCTGTGTGCTGTTCTGCTGCCTGTATTCATTACTCTCCTAAACTTCGTTTTCTCTAACAAATGCTTGTTTAAAAAGCCAAGTCTTTAAACTCTTTATAAAAAGTTTAAAATCTCTCTGTAGTCTAATCTCCAGAGGCATGGTGTTCCATAACATGGGTCCTGCCAAGGATAGCACCCGCTCTCTGACCTGGGTCAGTCTTGCTGATTTAACTGAAGGGATGGTTAGGAGGGCTTTGTTAGCGGATCTTAGATTTCTATGTGGGACATGTACACGTAGTGCTGTGTTCAGCCATTCTGCTTTTTCGTCATGAATTAATTTATGTATAGTGCATAGTGTTTTTTATTGTACTCTGTTAGGCAAGACTTCCCTTGGGTAAATCCATGTTGACTGTGTTCCATTAAATCATGTCTTTCTATATGCTCTACAATTTTGATCTTGAGAATAGTTTCCACTATTTTTCCTGGCAATGAAGTCAGGCTTGCTGGTCTATAGTTACCCGGATCGCTCCTGGATCCTTTTTTAAATATTGGGGTTACATTGGCCACCCTCCAGTCTTCAGGTACAATGGATAATTTTAATGATAGGTTACAAATTTTAACTAATAGATCAGAAATGTCATTTTTTAGTTCCTTCAGTACCCTAGGATGCATACCATCCAGTCCAGGTGATTTGCTACTCTGTAGTTTGTCAATCTGGCCTACTACATCTTCCAGGTTCACAGTGACTTTGTTCAGTTCGTCTGACTCATCACCCCTGAAAACCATCTCCGGAACTGGTATCTCCCCAACATCATTAGTAAACACGGAAGCAAAGAATTCATTTAGTCTGTCTGCAGTGGCCTTATCTTCCCTAAGAGCCCCTTTAACCCCTGGGTCATCTAATGGTCCAACAGACTCCCTCACAGGTTTCTTGCTTTGGATATATTTTAAAAAGTTTTTATTATGAGTTTTTGCCTCTATGGCCAACTTCATTTCAAATTCTCTCTTCACCTGTCTTATCAATGTTTTACCCTTAACTTGACAATGCTTATGTTTTATCCTATTTTCTTTAGATGGATCCTTCTTCCAATATTTTTTGGCTAAAATAGCCTCTTTCACCCCACCTTTTAACCATGACGGTAATTGTTTTGCCTTCCTTCCATTTTTCTTAATATGTGGAATACATATGGACTGCGCCTCTAGGATTGTATTTTTAAACAATGTCCATGCCTGTTGAACACTTTTAACCTTTGCAGCTGCACCTTTCAGTTTTTTTCTAACTATTTTCCTCATTTTATCAAAGTTTCCCTTTTGAAAGTTTAGTGTTAGAGCTGCAGATTAACTTAGTCCCCCATCCAGATTTGATCCTATGTTCAATGTTGACAAGTGGCCCCACCACCGTTACCTCTCTCACCAAACCCCACGTTCCACTAAGAATTAAATCTAAAATAGCTCCCTCTCTTGTTGGATGCACTAGATTAATTCCCATTGCAATATGGGGGTCAGCGCATCCAAATAAAGGAACAGCCAATAGCGCTCACCACAAGAATGGGGGTAACTTGCTGATGTGGCTGTTACTTGCCAGGTTCTTGTGGCCTGGTTTGGCCTCTGTTGGAAACAGGATGCTGGGCTTGATGGACCCTTGGTCTGACCCAGCATGGCAATTTCTTATGTTCTTATACTCTTGACGCTACCATAAGCTTGCTGGGTAGACTGGATGGACCGCTTGGCCCTTTTTTGCTGTCATTTCTATGTTTCACATGAAAATGCCATGTAGATGAGGCTATTAGCTATTACCTCTGATACAAAAAATCACCATGTGCCTGACACGCACTTTTTAGCCTGTCAAATTTAACACATGCCCCAGAGCTGGCTTAAAGTCTTGCCACACAACAAGGGCTCTCTTAAAAAAACAAAAATGCTGCTTTTTTGTGGTTCCTCCTTAGTATCATTGCGATACTAAGTAGGAGGAACCACAGAAAGAAACATCATGAAAACATAAAAAGGCTTGATAGAAAAAAAATTTCGGAGCACAAATATACACACTCCAGGCCTTATGTATTGTGCATGTGTACTTGCCAGTAAACTAGCTGCCGCAGGATAAAACTGCTTTCATATCCCGCACACTCGATGCCAAGGATGTGCTAGGACCACACAATTTATCCTTAGCACAGCGGCTCATTTGATCATTGCATCGAGCACCCAGGAGAAGTGAATGTGCGCGTGTTATGGGAGCTCAGTTTGGTAGCATGTTTTTTCGTGCACGATATTGCATCAGCCCTTCTGCTGGGTGGGGGGGAGAGAAAGACTATACTTCGAATTTTAGAGTGGAGGAGGATGACTACAGACGCCGTATCTTAATGGAAAGACTGTTACAGACTTTAGGTTTTAGGAAAGGGATATTGCCGCAGACTACAATACTTGAGAAAGGGAAGATTTCAGATTTTGAAAAGGGAAGAGGTAACTGTAGACTCCCGCTTTGTTTTTGGGTTTTTTTTCGGGGGTTGGGTGGGAGTGGAGTTAAGGTGACATGACTGATGCCCTGCTCGGCTCCGGGTTCACACTCTTACTCTTTACCTTCAAACTTGAGTGGGAGGTTCGTGGGAGGTCTCAGGCCGCAGTAGGACGGGCAAAGCCGGACCAGCACGTAAAGCAGCACCGGGCGCCGGCACGCGCCATTCACAGCCACTCTACTTGCGCAGAGCCCGGTTCGTCCGCAGTGCCCGCCTCCGCAACGTCCTCCAGCCCTGCTAGCATGATATTGTGACTTCTCCCCCCAGAAAAAGGAGGAAATAGTCCGCGTACACACCGGCTCCTCTCTTCACCTCACGACCGTCCGTCCCGCTCATGCGCACTCTCACGCACGCAAACTACGTCTACGGCACCTCTCACGGCCCAAACCGACTTCGCCCGCTCCTGACGGCAGCAGGTCACGTAACTGCGTAATTGCACCAGGACGCGGTGATTGGCTGCCGCGGGCGAGGCGGAAACAGGAAGAGAGGTTGAGTAGAAATGTTGTGGCTCTCCTACGGTAGGGCCTAAAGTGATTTCGTGAGCGTTGGATAGTAAAGGCTTTATAGATATTCGACTCATGAATTATTTTTGGAAGTGCCTTTACTTTTGCCGCTGTCTCATCATTAATAAGTACTTCAGAGCAGCTCTGTGGTGATTCTGAACTCCTTACATTGCCGGTGTAAATTGTATGGTTAGTTCCAACCCTGCAAGCAAATCTAACCTGTCCATTTTTCGGGATAGCCATGTATATTGAGCCAGTGGAGATCTGGGATATGCAAATCTTATCATGCATATTAATTACAGATCGTCTGAAAACCAGTCCAATTATGTAAAGGAGCCAACTTTTCAAAATGATTGGGGGTCTTAAACTACACAAATTACCCCTCCCTGGATTCAGTGAAGGAGCTAACACAATATTAAGAATGCTCAAGCACCCACTGCACCCATAGAACTGAAACCTATGGACCAGTTTGGTGGGCCTCCAGGCCAGGATTGGAAATCATTGAGGGCTTGATGTAAGGAGTGTGATAACACTGCACTGAAAATCAGAACACAGTTCTTTAATCCACCTAGTAAAAAAATGTAACCCCTGATGCAATAAACAAATATCATGCTAATACATGGAGTTAAAAAAGCACATAAACTTTACTTAAAATATGCACTCAGCTTTTTTGCAGAGGCTGAGTGCACATTTTCAGGCCAATGCAATATTGGGCGCTCAGGTCAGCGTGCTGCTAAATGCACAGTTGGTCGTGCATTTTGTATGCACTAGGATGCAATACTGGGATGAGTACATTCAAACCAGAGCGTAGCTAATAATTCATCACATAAATTCCATGAAGATGAGCCTATTAGCTATTACCGCCTGATTTAAAATGCCATTGTAATGCAACAAATGTAATACCAGCCTGTGAGCTGGCATTAAGGCACGTCGCAGTCAAAGGCTCATCAAAAAAACAAAAATCCTACTTTCTGTGGTTCCTCCTATTAGTATTGTGATGCAAAATAGGAGAAACCACAGAAAGCAGCATCGCCCAAAAAAAAACTAGAAAAAAAAATTTCTGGACACTCAATATACATGCACAATATACACGACCAGGCCATATATATTGTGCGCATTTTTTGTGCCAGCAGCTGGAGAAAACGGATGCTCGTATTGCGTATCTGTTTTCCTAATTTGCATTGACAGCCATGTCTCCTGGGCGCTCAATGCAGAGGAGGTACTAGGGACATAATTTCCCCTAGCGCCTCCTTTTTAATGTGGCAGCTCATTGCATCATGCGCCGGGGAGAGGTGGGTGGGCGCGCGTTAGGAAAGCATGCGCTCAATTTCATGAGTGCCTGTTTTTCGCACGCCGATATTGCATTGGCCCCTTCACTCCAGCAGGAAAAAGGAATGTCTCATATTCATTTATGCGCACAAAAAACAAAACACTTTTGTGTACATAAAGAACCTTTGGTTTTCCCTTACTAAAGGAGTCTACCATTAATCTGGGGAGGTTCAGTAGGAAATAATAAAGAGTGGTTTGGGGTTTGCTCTCCCATGTGGGAACATGCAGATGGTGCATCCAAGCTGTTTATCATCCCAATGCACCTCGTGGATTTTATGTTAGATTTTCAAGGAGGTAGCAGCAGTCTGCTCTGTGTCTTCTAATTTTTCCTTCTTAATTTAAAGGAAAGGAGTAAGGAAGTTCCCTTTAGGGGTCAGCCTACAGCTGATTCATCTGCCTGCTTTTAAAGAGTGTTTTAAGTCAATTTTTGAGCATTCTCTGTGACAGTCTTGTTACTCCTTTGCAGTGGATTGGGGCATCTGCTGTGTAAGGGAAGATTCTGGCAATCTTTTGTCTCTCCAGAGGATTTAAGCTGTCTGGTGCCTCGATGCAGAGGAATTATATTTTTGCGTTAACTGTCTTTTTACACTGTCTCCTCTGGAGGTAAGGAAGGTGTATTCCATCTTTCCTGCTTGTTTGATTTTTTCCTTTTCGGTTCATTCTAATATTTTTTCCACTTGAAACTCATACCCTTGGTACCTGGGAATCAGCATGCCAAACCTTTGGAAGATAACATAAGAACATGCCATACTGGGTCAGTCCAAGGGCCATCAAGCCCAGCATCCTGTTACCAACAGTGGCCAATCCAGGTTACAAGTACCTGGCAAGTACCCAAACACTATGTAGCTCCCATGATACTGATACCAGTAATAGCAGTGGCTATTCCCTAAGTCAACTTGATTAATAGCAGTTAATGAACTTCTCCAAGTACTTATCCAAACCTTTTTTAAACCCAGCTACACTAACTGCCTTTACCACATTCTCTGGCAATGAATTCCAGAGCTTACTTGTGCATTTATTTTCATACTTTTCTGTTACTCTTGTCCCTTTAAATAACTTTTTTGATTCTATTTCCCTTCCACTCCCGCCATTGTAGATAGCAGTGCTGGAGCTGAATCTAAGTGAAGTATCTAGCTAATTGGTTTGGGGTAGTAACCGCCGTAATAAGCAAGCTAATCCCACGCTTGTTTACCCAGTGTTGTGTTCGTGCCTGTTCTCGCCCTCGCTCCACCTTCTGTACCTTAGTGGCAACTCCCTTCGGGTCTGACGGACAGATGCTGCCGCGGCTTCTCCTCGCCGTTCTTCCTGGAATCCCCGGGCTGGCCTGACACTGCGGATCCGCCATGTTCCTGATGACGTAAGGGCGCGCGCACTCCAGAGTTTGTACTGGCAAGGGCGCGAACCTCGGGGGCATTCCCCCATAGTGACATCATCCGCTTCCAACTTAAAAGGTCTTTGCTTGCAATTGCGAATCAAGTTAGCAAGGGGAATTCTTTCTCCGCTGCTCTGCCTCCTCAAACTTACCAAGGGGTACCCGCTCCTCGGGGGCCCCGCTCTCTCTTCTTGATTTCAGATTGCTAAGACGGGATCCGGTACTCACTCCTTGAGGGCCTACGTCCCTGAATGCTCAGAAGACTCCTTACTACCTGGAAGCGATCGCAGACGTGAACACTGTGAGTTCTATAATAGGAACCGGTACTCGCTCCACGAGGGCCTATGTTCCTAATCTCCGAAGACTCCCTTCTGTCTAAGACGTTATCGCAGGTACGGAGATCATGAGTCATTATTGCAGATTGCAGGTAGGAACCGGTACTCGCTCCACGAGGGCCCATGTTCCTAAAACCCTTCTCAACTCTCTTCTATCTCAGAAGCTATCGCATACCTATATCTGGTGCACTACTATTTCAGATTGCAGATAGGAACCAGTACTTGCTCCACGAGGGCCCATGTTCCTAAACCCTTCACAGACTCTCTTCTATTTTCAGAAGCTATCACATACCTATATCTTGTGAATTACTATTATAGAGTGCAGACAGGAACCGGTACTCGCTCCACGAGGGCCTGTGTTCCTAAAACTCTCCAAAGACTCTCCTCTATTCCAGAAGCCATGTCATACACAGATATTGTGAGTTCTCATTCCAGACTGCATATAGGAACCAGCACTCGCCTACGGCTCCTGTTCCTGAATATACTGAAGACTGTCTGTTGCATAAACATCATTACAGTTATCTACAATTGTGAGTGTATCATCTACTATTGGTTATGTATCCAGCATACCCTGTCTACTCACTACCTATAGTCTCTCTCTACAGCTCAGCAACCCAGAGACCGCAATTCCAGTATCTGAGGGACTTCAGCCCTGCCGGGCACATCAGCTCACTACTGCCACCTCTGGTGGTTCCACTTCCTGTCTAATAAAAGGACTATCTGTGTTTGTCTCCATACTCCAGCGTAGCCGGTGGTCCCTCTCAGGATATTCTCCTGGGGCGCTGTCATCTGCCATCGGCCCAGGGATTCACCAATTTACATTAAATGTTCATTCCTTACACTACTAGAGCGGTATTATCCAGACTGCCACTCTGTGGGAAGCCAACCCACTACAGATCATTAACCCCGTGTTACCGTCAGAAGAGCTCCTGGGCGCCGGCGGGCTTCCCTAGCAGTAACTTCCTCCTCGACGCGGCCCCGTGCGACTCGGGGCGAGGCCACGCCTCCTAATGATGTCAGACGCTGACGGAGCTCTGCTCCGGCGCGGGAAACTTAGGCTATTTAAAAGGCGTCTCTTCCCCTCTTCACTGCTTCGGCCACAGTGGTGTTTGGTTGTTTTTGCTGCTGCTGTGTTTCTTGTCTCATTGCCTTGACCCGGACTGCCTTGTGGACTACCCTTGCCTGCTGCCTGCCCAGACCCGGATTGCCTTGTGGATTACTCTTGCCTGCTGATTGCCTTGACCCGGACTGCTTTGTGGACTACCCTCGCCTGCTGCTTGCCCAGACCCGGATTGCCTTGTGGATTACTCTTGCCTGCTGATTGTCTTGACCCGGACTGCCTTGTGGACTACCCTCACCTGCTGACTGCCTTGTGGACCACTCTTGCCTGCCGCCTGCCTCGACCCGGACTGCCTTGTGGATTACTCCTGCCTGCTGCCTGCCTCGACCCGGACTGCCTTGGGAATTATTCCTGTCTGCTGCCTGCCCAGACCCAGACCCAGACCCTCTGGGGTACTGTTCCAACACTTCACTGAACAAGGTAAGCGGTCTCCTATCTTGGTTCCACGTATATCCGTAACAGTTGGCCGAAGCCATGGAACCAGTGGATTTGACCGCACTTCAGGCTATCCCTGGGTTAGCGTCCTGGCTACAACAACAACAGGGGGTCCTTGACCAAGTCACTGGAGTTCTAGACTGGCTAGTCTCCTGCATGGACTCTCTAGTTCACATACCCGCAGCTCCGGTTGCCCCCATCAATGATGTACCTTGCCCTATACGGCTATCTCCGCCACCACGATTCAACGGAACTGCTGCCCAATGTCGAGGTTTCATCAATCAGTGTCGGATGCATTTTTCACTTCAGCCATCCTCATTTCCTTCAGACAAGACTAAGGTTACCTTCATCCTGTCATTATTGGAGGGGCCAGCCCTGGCTTGGGCCTCACCATTGTGGGAGAGAGAAGATCCCATCCTTAATAATCTGGACAGATTTTTAAAAGAATTCAGGCTCATTTTCGATGAACCAGGTCAATCAATCTCGGCGGCCAATGATCTACTACAGATCAAGCAAGGCTCTCGCTCAGTAGGTGAATATGCAATCCAATTTCGAACTCTGGCAGCGGAACTCGCCTGGGGAGAGGACAGCCTCACCGCTATTTTTTGACAGGGTTTATCTGAAACCATCAAGGATGAATTAGCGGGCAGGGATCCCCCGGAATCATTGGAAGAGCTTATCCGCTTAGCCATCCAGCTAGATTTACGCTTTCAGGAAAGAGCACGAGAGCATCTGGGCAGTCGAAGAACCTATAGGTTGGCTCCAACCTTTCAACAACCCATTGTCATTCCACGGTCGCCTGAGGAGTCTGCTAAGACCGATGAACCTATGCAGATTGATAGATTCCGGTTATCTCCGGAGGAACGACAAAGGCGAAGATTAAGAAATCTATGTTTGTACTGCGCCGGGGCCGGGCACTTCATTAACAAATGCCCCAACAAGGCGGGAAACTCTCGGACCTAGGTCGGGTAGGAGAGGCCTCCCTGGGTCCCAACATTCCCTCTCCTCAGCTACTGATTCCAGTAACCTTCACCATACAACAGGAACCGATTACATTTCAGACTTTCATAGACTCAGGGGCGGCCGGCAATTTCATAGAAGAAAGCCTGGTTAAGACTCATCAAATTCCTGTGGAAGCGTTACCCGTTCCTCTTTCGGTCACCTCTGTATCCGGTCAACCCCTGGGAATGCAAATTTCTCTGATTATCAAACCCATCCTTATGAGTTCTGGGCTTCTTCATCAAGAGAGTATTCAACTTTATGTGCTTCCATCTTCAGTTAATCAAGTAATCTTGGGCCTACCCTGGTTACGAAAACATCAACCCTGACTAGACTGGGCTTCGTTACAATTGGTGAATTGGAGTCCTTTTTGTTTTCAAAACTGCTTACAGAAAGTTCTGAAGTGCCAAATTCACCGTATGCAGGTCTTTTCACCCATTCTCGCTCCCTATGAAGAATTTGAGGATGTCTTTAGTAAGAGACAGGCTGAATCACTACCACCTCATCGTGAATATGATTGTGCTATTGACATTTTCCCGGGGAAAGTTCCTCCCAGAGGCAGGATTTATGCCTTATCTGAACCAGAATCAGCAGCCTTGACTCAATATATTCAGGAGAACCTAGAACGGGGATTTATCAGACCCTCCACTTCACCTGCCGGGGCGGGTTTCTTTTTTGTGAAGAAAAAGGATGGTACGTTACGTCCATGTATTGATTATCGGGGGTTGAACAGCATTACCAGGAAGAATAGATACCCTATTCCCCTGATCTCAGAGTTATTCGATCGGATTAAAGGAGCCCAGATCTTTACGAAATTAGATCTTAGAGGGGCCTACAATCTAATTAGAATTCGAGAAGGGGATGAATGGAAGATGGCATTCAACACACATGATGGTTATTATGAATACAGGGTAATGCCGTTTGGACTTTGTAACGCCCCTGCAGTATTCCAAGCCATGATTAATGAGATATTTCGTGACATCCTTTATTCTCATGTCATTGTCTATTTGGACGATATATTGATATTTTCTAATACTATGGAACAACATCTGGAGCAGTCTTCAACGCCTCAGAGAGAATAAACTGTATGTCAAGTTAGAGAAGTGTATTTTTCATAAGACCTAGTTACCATTCTTGGGATATATTATCTCCAGCAAGGGGTTATCCATGGACCCAGACAAACTCAGAGCCATTGTGAACTGGCCGAAACCAACTGGATTAAAAGCCTTGCAAAGATTTTTGGGATTCTCCAATTATTACAGACAATTTATTCCAGATTTTTCGTCATTGGTGGCTCCTCTGACTACGCTCACGAAGAAGGGAGCCCCGATTCACAATTGGACGGAGGAGGCGGTTCATGCCTTTATTACACTAAAGGAGGAATTCCTTAAAGACACCTGTCTTAGGCGCCCCGACCCCAACAAGCCTTTTATTTTGGAGGTCGATGCTTCTGCCGTGGGGGGCAGTTCTCTTACAGCCTAATGAGGAGGGAGGATTGATGACATATGCCTTCTTTTCCAAAAAATTTTCTTCGGCAGAGAAGAATTATACTATTGGAGACCGGGAACTTTTGGCCATAAAACTAGCCTTTGAAGAATGGCGTCATCTCCTGGAGGGCTCCCGACATACGGTAACGGTCTATACGGATCACAAAAATTTAGAATATCTAGCGAGAGCACAACGGCTAAATCCCCGACAGGCTCGGTGGCACTTTTTTTTAGCAGATTCGATTTTGTTCTCCATTTTCCACCGGCGGAGAAGAATTTGCGGGCGGACGCCCTTTCGAGAAGTTTTAACCTTGATGATACACCCGAACCTCCCCGATACATAATAGATCCTGCAAAAATTCTGCTCGCTACTACATTTACGGTTCCTGTTGGTAAGACGGTGGTTCCTAAACGCTTGAGGGTAAAAGTGTTGCGTTGGGCACATGATGCTCAATTAGCAGGCCTTGCTGGGATTGCCCGTACCAGAGACCAGGTCTCTAGACACTATTGGTGGCCTCAATGGAAAAAAGATATCAAGGCGTATGTAGAGTCTTGTCCTGTCTGTGCTGCGCAGAAGAGTCCTAGGTGGAGGCCTCTGGGCCTGCTTCAACCATTGCCAGTGCCGGCCGCACCATGGACCCACATTGCCACTGACTTTGTCACTGATCTTCCGGCGTCCGACAATAATACTGTAATTTGGGTGGTAGTTGACCGGTTTTCCAGGATGGCTCATTTCGTTCCACTCCCAGGATTGCCGTCTGCATCAGAACTACCCAGACTTTTCATTCAGCACATTTTTCGCTTACATGGTTTACCCCTTAGCATTGTTTCAGACAGGGGTGTGCAATTTACTGCGCGATTTTGGACGGAATTGTGCAAACTTCTTAAAATTAAACTCGAATTTTCTTCTGCGTACCATCCTCAAACGAATGGACTTACGGAGCGTACAAATCAATCTTTAAAAATGTTCCTTCGATCTTATGTCAATAAACGTCAAGATAACTGGGCCTCTCTGTTGGTTTGGGCTGAGATATGCCACAACAATCATCTGGCTCAGGCCACCGGGAAGTCTCCCTTTTTTGTCGTTTTTGGAAGACACCCACGCCTTCCGGTACCCATAGCCACTTCTTCTATCTGTCCGGCAGTCAATACTACCATGAAGTCTCTAACCAACTTATGGAAGGAGACACGAGCCCTACTATTACAGAATGTAAATTTGTGGGCTGCACAGCTGTCAAGAATGGGTGCCTGTGGGTCACAGGTCTTATCCTACCTGAGCCCACTGTAAATCTCTTTATCCTTGACTTTTGGTTTTTCTGTGATAATGGGGAATTAATTCCTGAATATTGTAAAGAGGATGAGCCTTTCTTCATTGAAGCTAATTCAGCTTTAACTTCAGCCAGCTACTTTTTCAAGGAAGAGAGTTCTGAACAAATGGAGCAAGCCCTAAGTTTCCAGATGATTTCCCTCAGAATAAAGGCTCCACAATAGTTACATTGGATAGTCCTCATTTTGGTAATTTATTTGATGGTTAACACCTAAGGAAATACCAATTTATTAATTTATCTTGTTGCCAATTATGAATTTAGGCAGACTATATCAGAAAGACAAACCCAGGGGTGGGTGGATAAAGGGGTAGGATGGGAGGGGGTCAGTTAACCCTTGGTCACGTATGTTCTCAGGACTAGGGATGTGAATCGGGCTTCGGACGATTGAAAATATCGTATGATATTTTCAAAATCATCAGAAATCGGGGGCTCCCCCAAAATGATAGGAAAACCCCACGATATTGTTCGTGGGGGTTCTCTTATTGTTTTGGGGGAGGGCGGGAAAAACGACACACAAAAATAACCCCTAAACTCACCCCGACCCTTTAAAACTAATCCCTTAGCTTCCCCCACCCTCTCGACCCGCCCAAAAACTTTTTACAGGTACCTGGTGGTCCAGTGGGGGTCCCGGGAGCGATCTCCTGCTCCCGGGCCGTCGGCTGCCACTAATCAAAATGGCGCCGATGGCCCTTTGCCCTTACCATGTGACAGGGTATCCGTGCCATTGGCTGGCCCCTGTCACATGGTAGGAGCACTGGATGGCCTGCGCCATTTTTAAAGATGGCGATCTCCCGGGAGCGGGAGATGGCCAATGGCGGGAGATCACTCCCAGGACCCCCCACTGGACCACCAGGTACCTGTAAAATGTTTTTTGGGGGGTCGGGAGGGTGGGGGAAGCTAAGGGATTAGTTTTAAAGGGTCGGGGTGGATTTTTTGTTTATCAGCTCGGGCGCAGCCGATAAACAAAACCGTGATCGGGCCGGACGAAAAGAAAACCACGATGTGAATCGGAACCAGAATCCGAACCGATTCCGGTTCCGATTCACATCTCTACTCAGGACTCTGTAACTGCAATTGAGTTTAATAAGATCCTCCCCCTGATTGGCTTACTAAGTTAAACTAAGTTAAACCTTTACTTAGCTGGACACAAGAATCTTTAGTGCTCCCTGGCTTCTCACTGTGCACTGCCCACAATGGATCTGCTGGGTGTCAGAGTTAAGCACCCGCAAGCTCTGAGACAGCCACACCCAAGCTAGGTAGATCAGGACACTTCTGGAAGTTTATTTGTTCTTCATTTTAAATTCTTTTTACTCAGCTCTTTATGCCCCAATATTAATTTCTAAACAGCGATTATTAGTGACAGCTAAATCCAAATAAGAGATAGATTCTATCAGATTAAAAGCTGGAGTGGTTTTTTTGGGGGGTTTTTTGTTTTTTTAAAGCTTAAAAAAACTGTACAGCAGAGAAACCAAACAGTAAATTAATATACTATAATAATATCTGACTATAATGAAATGAAATCACAGACAGCAATATATTATACACAGAAGCCTTCTACAATAATTATAAGTAATAAGCAGGTAAAACTTAGCTGCAGTGAGAAAAGTCAACTCTTCCAGGAAGGCATTCCATGCATCTACCATCCTTTCCCTGAAGAAATATTTCTTGACGTTGTTCTTGAGTTACCCCCTTGGAGCTTCATATTATGACTCCTAGCTCTATAGCTTTCTTTCCATCAGAAAAGATATAATTATTGTGCATAATTAATACTTCTCAAATATTTAAAAGTCTGTATCATATCTCCCCTGTCCCTTCTCTCATCCATAGTATACATATTTAGGTCCTTCAGTGTCATCTCATGAAGTCTTCTGGTGCAGACACCACTCCAGAAGACTTATGATTTAGCTCAGTGACATCTAGTGGCCAGACTCAAGGTGCACATGTATGGATGGAGCAGCAGCCAAAGACTTGTGATGGCCAGGTTAATTGGAAGAAGGGGGTTATAGAAGAACTTGGGAATAAAGGCTCATAGTATTGTAGCCCAGAAGAAATTGATTCTGATTTCTCCAGAAGTCCTAAGAAAAGGAGCAGATGGAAACTACTGGGCCAAAAATGTATTTGGTAAGGTTGAGTCAATCTTGGTTTTATCTCCTCTATGGGTCTGTAGCATGTAAGTGGTGGTGGTGGTTTTTTTGGGATGAAAGGAGTGAGGGAGAGGGTGGGGTTGAGGGGGCAATGGAAGTTTTTTGTTGTGGGGTGGGTTTTGTACTTGAAAGGCTTATACCTGGTATGGCAGTATATAAACCATAAGGGGTAGATTTTATAATTTTGTGCGAGTGTGTACTTTTGTTCGCCCATGAGGCGCGAACAAGAGTACGCAGATTTCAATAGATACGCGTGTAGCCGTGCGTATCCATTAAAATCCGGGATCGGCGCGCGCAAGGCTGCCGATTTTGGGCAGCCTGCGCGCACCGAGCCGCGCAGCCTGCCTTCGTTCCCTCCGAGGCCGCTCCGAAATCGGAGCGGCCTCGGAGGGAACTTTCTTTCGCCCTCCCCTCACCTTCCCCTCCCTTCCCCTACCTAACCCACCCCCCCGGCCCTATCTAAACCCCCCCTACCTTTATCAACGGATTTACGGTAAATCTGTGCACGCCAGCGGGCTGCTGGCGCGCCATCACCCGACCCGGGGGTTGTTCCGGAGGGCGCGGCCACGCCCCTGGAACGCCCCCAGGCCGAAACCACGCCCGCGGTACCGCCCCCAAAACGTCACGTCACCCGCGCCACGCCCCCAAAACGCCGCGTCACGACCGCCACGCCCCCGCCACGCCTCTCCATGCAAGCCCCAGGACTTACGCGCGTCCTGGGGCTTGCGCGCACCGCCAAGCCTATGCAAAATAGGCTTGGCGTGCGCAGGGGGGGTTTGGGGTACCCCTTTGAAAATCTACCCCTAAATGAAATGAGCCTATAGGTGCAACAGATGAAAACCAGAACCAGAGGAGCCAATCCAGCTGGTTATCTATTGCCAGTATGCTTTAACCCCCACCCTGGAAGAAGAAGGCGCCGGTGAGCGGGGAGGCCACCCTCCATCCTTGGCCCCCGCGAGAACTGAACACCAAACTGAATGGCAGGGGGAAAAAAGATAAGGAACCAACAGCAGGAGGTGAGGGAAATGAATGACTGCGATTCGATGTATGACCACACCCTCCCTGACGTCACTGGGAGCCCCGGCGACGGTTGAAGAGCGCCTCACCATCAGGCGCCAGCAAGCGGGGAGGCCACCCTCCATCCTGGGCCCCCACGAGAACTGAACACCAAACTGAATGGCAGGGGGAAAAAAGATACGGAACCAACAGCAGGAGGTGAGGGAAATGAATGACTGCGATGCGATGTGTGACCACGCGCCCCCCCCCCTGACGTCACTGGGAGCCTCGGCGACGGTTGAAGAGCGCCTCACCATCAGGCGCCACGTGCCGTGCATCGCGCGCCGAAGGGACGCGACAAAGGGGCTCTCTCCTTTGTGCACCCCTTCGTGCAACCCTTGTGCTTCTAAAAAAAAAAAAAAATCTTTTATATTTTTTTGTAATTTAACCTTTATTCCAATTCTTTACCTTTTTCTTTTCGCTTGTTAACAATTTTAATTAGAAATGTTCATTGTATTATTTATTTTTTTATTTATTTAGGTTTTTTATATACCGTCATTCATGAACAAGTCACATCATGCTGGTTTACATAGTAACAGGGGTGCATAGTACAGTAGAACTAAACTTGTGCAAGGGGAAGCAGTTACAAAAAAACAGGGGTAGGATAACTGGGAGAGAGAAAAAAAGGAACGGTGGGGCGTAAAGATTAGATATTAGTAGATATTAGACTATGGAAATTTATTTCCTGCTAATCTGTTTAATGTAAACCGGTATGATTTAAGACTTGGCTATTCAGGCAAGCCTTTCCGGAGTCAAATATCCATTGAGAGACCTCACTGCACAATGTTAATATCCATAAAGAGACATCACTGCACAATGTAAATAAGTTACCTCTGTAAATTTTTACGCTACTATCCTTATTTCCTTCCTCTCCCAGTTCTATAACCTTGTTTTATTGTAACTTTTGCTTCCGTTGCACTTGTTAAAAGAACAGTTTTTGCACCCCCTGTTATATGTAAACCGGCATGATATGATCTTATCATGAATGCCGGTATAGAAAAACCTTAAATAAATAAATAAATAAATAAATAAATGATTTACATCGGATGTAAGAATGTCGGTATATAAAAATTAAAAATAAATAAATAAATAATAAATACTATTTCATTTATTTGTTCTTAACATTTATTTCCCACCTATCCGACTGGGCTCTGGGAGGCTTACAGAACACACAACATAAAATTTACAAATCCAGCAAAACAATAACACGCAACATAGAGAGCACGTGTGACAAACAATAGATATAACAAATCACTCCTCACAAAACACAACTTCCTGACAACTTTCTAACAAATTAAATTATTTCAGTCTCTCTGTCCAGGCAGTCTTTGGTCTCTCTGCTGAGACTGCCAGCATTGGTGGCAGATGAAATTTAATGTGGACAAGTGCAAGGTGATGTATATAGGGAAAAATAGCCCATGCTATAGTTACACAATGTTAGGTTCCATATTAGGTGCTACTACCCAAGAAAGAGATCTAGGCATCATAGTGGATAACACATTGAAATCGTCAGTTCAGTGGGCTGCGGCAGTCAAAAAAGCAAACAGAATGTTGGGAATTATTAGAAAGGGAATGGTGAATAAAACGGAAAATGTCATAATGCCTCTGTATCGCACCTTGAATACTGTGTACAATTCTGGTCGCCACATCTCAAAAAAGATATAATTGCGATGGAGAAGGTACAGAGAAGGGCTACCAAAATGACTAAAGAGGTTAGGACTTTTCAGCTTGGAGAAGAGACGGCTGAGGGGGGATATGATAGAGATGTTTAAAATCATGAGAGGTCTAGAACGGGTAGATGTGAATCGGTTATTTACTCTTTTGGATAATAGAAAGACTAGGGGGCACTCCATGAAGTTAGCATGGGGCACATTTAAAACTAATTGGAGAAGTTCTTTTTTACTCAACGCACAATTAAACTCTGCAATTTGTTGCCAGAGGATGTGGTTAGTGCAGTTAGTATAGCTGTGTTTAAAAAAGGATTGGATAAGTTCTTGGAGGAGAAGTCCATTACCTGCTATTAGGTTCACTTACGGGCGGATTTTCAAAGCCCTGCTTGTGTAAATCCGCTCGGATTTATGCGAGCAGGGCCTTGCGTGCCGCACGCCTATTTTCCATAGGCCGCCGGCGCGCGCAGAACCCCGGGACGCGTGTAGGTCCCGGGGTTTTCGGAAGGGGGCGTGTCGGGGGCGGGGCCGAACGGCACGGCGTTTTGGGTGCGGGACGCAGTGTTTCGGGCCGGGGCGTTCCAGGGGTGTGGTCGCGCCCTCCGGAACCGCCCCCGGGTCGGGTCTCGGCCCGCCAGCAACCCGCTGGCGCGCGTGGATTTACATCTCACTCCGGGAGGCGTAAATCCGTGGATAAAGGTAAGCGGGGGGTTTAGATAGGGCCGGGGGGGTGGGTTAGGGAGGGGAAGGGAGGGGAAAGTGAGGGGAGGGCGAAAGAAAGTTCCCTCCGAGGCCGCTCCGATTTCGGAACGGCCTCGGAGGGAACGGAGACAGGCTGCGCGGCTCGGCGCGCGCCGGCTGCCCAAAATCAGCAGCCTTGCACGCGCTGATCCAGGATTTTAGAAGATACGCGCGGCTACCAGCGTATCTTCTAAAATCCAGCGTACTTTTGTTTGCGCCTGCTGCGCAAACAAAAGTACGTGAACGCGCTTTTTAAAAAAATCTACCCCTTAGAGAATAGCCACTGCCATTAGCAATGGTAACATGGAATAGACTTACGGGCGGATTTTAAAAGCCCTGCTCGCGTAAATCCGCCCGGATTTACGCGAGCAGGGCGTTGCGCGCCGGCGCGCCTATTTTCCATAGGCCGCCGGCATGCGCAGAACCCCGGGACGCGCGTAGGTCCCGGGGTTTTCGGAAGGGGGCGTGTCGGGGCACGGGGCCGAACGACGCGGTGTTTTGGGGGCGGGATGCGGCGTTTCGGGGGCGGGCCCGGGGGCGTGGTTTCAGCCCGGGGCGTTTCGGTGGCGTGGCCGCGCCCTCCGGAACTGCCCCCGGGTCGAGTCTCGGCGCGCCAGCAGCCCGCTGGCGCGCGTGGATTTACGAACACGCTTTTTAAAAAAATCTACCCCTTAGTTTTTGGGTACTTGCCAGGTTCTTATGGCCTGGATTGGCCACTGTTGGAAACAGGATGCTGGGCTTGATGGACCCTTGGTCTGACCCAGTATGGCATTTTCTTATGTTCTTATGTTCTTAAGTGCCAATGTTTGCTATGTCATAATTCTAAAGTAATTATTGTTGTCTAATTAAAACAGGAGTGGGTATTCCGGCCCTCAAGGGCCCCCTAACCGGTCAGCTTTTCAAGATATCCCACATAAGTATGCATAAGACAGATTTACATGTTCATTGCCTTATTTGTGTGGAGATCTAGCTCATGTATGGTCATTAGGGGGATGTCCTGAAAACCTGACTTTTTAGAGGCCTTCAAGAACCGAAGTGTTCACCCCTGTGAATGCATTTTGTACTATCTTATCCAACTATGGTACAACTGTGTTAACAACCAAAGTTCAACATTTATATTGGGATTACTTTTCAACTGCATCTTCTCAATAAATAAATGGTTAATGAATAATTGCTTTTTATTTTCATCTGAATACCCTGGCCATGAACTTCTTTTTATCAGCGTGCAATACTGTTGTTTTTGGACATTTTAACATGATATGAATCATTTACACAGTGGTCCCTGTATATACCAACTCTGCCCATTAGCCTGTTTATAGTACTGCTCTGCTTATTTAAGGTACCAAGTCTCTGAAAATCCATCTTACTGAAAGAAAAACCTACCTGCATTTAAAAGAACTGAACTTTTTTTTTCCAGACTTCTTTACTTTCTGAAGGTTAGCATGAATATTTTTCCACTAAGAGGCTCATGTTTTGTAGCTATTTTCTCCCTTCCTTGGTGCTTAAGAACATAAAAACTGCCATACTGGGTCAGACCAAGGGTCCATCAAGCCCAGTATCCTGTTTCCAATTGTAGCCAATCCAGGTCATAAGTAGGATCCCAAGGGGTAGATGGATTGCAGGATCCCAAGGGATGGATTTCAGTTTATGGACTTTTCCTCCAGGGACTTGTCTAAACCTTTTTAAAACCCTGCTACACTCACCACCTTTACCTCATCTTCCAGCAATGAATTCCAGAGATTAATTGTGCATTGAGTGAAAAAATATTTCCTCTTATTTGTTTTAAATGTGCTGCTTAGTATTTTCATGGAGGGCCAATCCCCTGGCACTTAAATTGAGGGGAGACTAGTGGGAACTAGGGATGTGAATCGTTTTTTGATGATTTAAAATATCGTCCGATATATTTTAAATCGTCAAAAATCGTTAGGGCCACGATACAATACCAATTCCCCCGATTTATCGTTAAAAAATCGTAAATCAGGGGAAGGGGTAGGGCAGGAAAACCGGCACACTAAAACCCCCTAAAACCCACCCCCGACCCTTTAAATTAAATCCCCCACCCTCCCGAACCCCCCCCCAAATGCTTTAAATAACCTGGGGATCCAGCGGTGGTCCAGAACGGCGGCGGTCCGGAACGGCCCCCTCAATTGAATCCTGTTGTCTTCAGCCAGCGCCATTTTGCAAAATGGCCGCCGCAAAATGGCGGCGGCCATAGACAAAAACAATTCGACGCAGGAGGTCGTTCCGGACCCCCGCTGGACTTTTGGCAAGTCTTGTGGGGGTCAGGAGGCCCCCCCAAGCTGGCCAAAAGTTCCTGGGAGTCCAGCGCGGTTCAGGAAGCGATTTCTTGCCACGAATCGTTTTCCGTACGGAAAATGGCGCCGGCAGGAGATCGACTGCAGGAGGTCGTTCAGCGGGGGTTCCGGACCGCCGCTGAACGACCTCCTGCAGTCGATCTCCTGCCGGCGCCATTTTCCGTACGGAAAACGATTTGCGGCAGGAGATCGACTGCAGGAGGTCTATAATGAGACCTATAATGAGAAAACTAGTCTATAATGAGTCTATAATGAGAAAACTAGCAATTAACTTATGCTAAAGCCTAAGAGAGAGAATGAAGGCCGCACAACTGTTTCTGAAATCTGATAAGAACTCAGAAGGAGGGAATGTGGCTGCTTTCACAAGCGTTTATTGTTACAGTTTTGGCTGCAGTGCAACCGTCTCACCACCAGGGGTCCCTCTAGTGCTGGCTTTCCTGACAGGCCCAGTCCATCTCCTCTATCCACTCTATGTTCTGGGTGTGCCCTTATAACCCTGCCTGACAGTTGCCTCGGTGCTTCGGCATCGAGCTCACCTGGGCTCCCTGCTCTAGCCTTGTGCGGCCTTCGGGCCTTTCCTTGCGCGGCCTTCGGGCCTTTCCTTGCCTTGCGCGGCCTTCGGGCCTTCTGACCTGCCTTGCTCTGCTTACGGTGTGTGGCCTACGGGCCTTCTGTGTGTGTGTGGCCTACGGGCCTTCTGACCTGCCTTGCTCTGCTTACGGTGTGTGGCCTACGGGCCTTCTGTGTGTGTGTGGCCTACGGGCCTTCTGACCTACCTTGCCCCGCTTACGGTGTGTGGCCTACGGGCCTTCTGTGTATGTGTGGCCTACGGGCCTTCTGACCTGCCTTGCTCTGCTTACGGTGTGTGGCCTACGGGCCTTCTGTGTATGTGTGGCCTACGGGCCTTCTGACCTGCCTTGCTCTGCTTACGGTGTGTGGCCTACGGGCCCTCTGTGTGTGTGTGGCCTACGGGCCTTCTGACCTGCCTTGTCCTGCTTAGTGTGCCCTGACCCAGCCTGAACCTAGACACTGCTATCTGCCGCCTGCCCTGACCCAGCCTGAACCTAGACACTGCTATCTGCCGCCTGCCCTGACCCAGCCTGAACCTAGACACTGCTTTCTGCCGCCTGCCCTGACTCAGCCTGAACCTAGACACTGCTATCTGCCGCCTGCCCTGACCCAGCCTGAACCTAGACACTGCTTTCTGCCGCCTGCCCTGACCCAGCCTGGACCCAGACTCTGTTTTAGCCATTCCTGTCTCTCTCAACCTGGAGCCACCCTTCTGGGTGGTGTTCACGACTCCTGACCGGAGCCCAGTCGTAACAGTATGCCGAAGCCATTCACATTGGGAGAGACAGAAAGGACTCAGTATTCAGACGGTGAGTCCTCACGGTTTATTATCTGTACCATTTGTCAAACTCTGAATTATCCTATGTACCTGAACTGTTTAGCTTGTCAGCTCTCGGACCAGGAGCACTGGATATGCAGCAACTGTCACAAAAGAAATGTGTCTGTATACCAAGAATGCCTTAATTGCAATTCTCCCAAACCAGGCTGGTGGAAGTGTCTCTGTCTTCCTTGTCTTTTGCCTCCAGGCAAACCCTGCCCCCGCTGCACAGCTAACGGGCCACCGTCTCCTCATAAAGATTCAGCCAGAGCTATCACACTCTGCCCTGCTTCTGGCTCAGCTAGGAATGTTTTCACCCTGGACAGTTTACTAACAGAAGATTGTAGCATAACTTGTCACAAAACTTTTCACCAAAAAGCAGCTTATACTTCAGGAAAACCAAAAACTTACCTGGCCAAGAGAACTTCTAGGACTTCCGTTCTAGGAGATCAAGCACAAAAACAGATGGAACTCATTAACCCAAGCAGGGCTCTGCTTCCCACAGCTGCTGAACAGCCTGTAACGAGCACCTTCCCTAGACGTCCTAGAACGGCCTGTGCCTTCTCTAACCTGCTCCTCCAGAAACAAAATCAGGAGCTTCAGACTTTGGCTCGAGGTATCAAGCCCTTGGCAGTACAATCTGTGTCTTCCATGTACACTACTTCTAACCTCGCTGCTCTGCCATCTGAGTTTGCTTCATCGCCCCGAGAGGGGTCCGAGCCTGCTTCATCGCCCCGAATGGGGTCCGAGCCTGCTTCATCGCCCCGAGAGGGGTCCGAACCTGCTTCATCGCCCCGAGAGGGGTCCGAGTCTGCTACAACGCCCCGAGAGGGGTCCGAACCTGCTACAACGCCCGGAGAGGTGTTCGAGCCTGCTACAACGCCCGGAGAGGGGTCCGAGCCTGCTTCATCGCCCCGAGGGGGGTCCGAGCCTGCTTCATCGCCCCGAGAGGGGTCCAAGTCTGCTACAACGCCCCGAGAGGGGTCCGAACCTGCTACAATGCCCGGAGAGGTGTTTGAACCTGCTTCATCGCCCCGAAAGGGGTCCGAACCTGCTTCATCGCCCCGAGAGGGGTCCGAGCCTGCTACAACGCCCCGAGAGGGGTCCGAGCCTGTTACAACGCCCCGAGAGGGGTCCGAGCCTACTACAACGCCCGGAGAGGTGTTCCAGCCTGCTGTTTCACCCCGAGAGGGGCCCGAGCCTGCTGCACTACCCCGAGAAGAGCCTGCTGAACCGGTCCTGCTGCCGCCCCCGGAGGGGCTTAAACCGGTCCTGCTGCCACCCCCGGAGGGGCTCAAACCGGTACCACTAACAGACTTTCTGACTCAGCCATCTGAGCCTGTTGAATTGCTCCAGCTGTTGCTGCCCTTGGAGGGGTCTGATTTCATTTTTGAGTACCCCCTGCTAAGATGGGACCCAGGAGGAGGGTGAGGCCTTGAGGAGGGGGTACTGTTACAGTTTTGGCTGCAGTGCAACCGCCTCACCACCAAGGGTCCCTCTAGTGCTGGCTTTCCTGACAGGCCCAGTCCATCTCCTCTGTCCACTCTATGTTCTGGGTGTGCCCTTATAACCCTGCCTGACAGTTGCCTCGGTGCTTCGGCATCGAGCTCACCTGGGCTCCCTGCTCTAGCCTTGCGCGGCCTTCGGGCCTTTCCTTGCCTTGCCCTGCGCAGCCTTCGGGCCTTTCCTTGCCTTGCCTTGCGCGGCCTTCGGGCCTTCTGACCTGCCTTGCTCTGCTTACGGTGTGTGGCCTACGGGCCTTCTGTGTGTGTGTGGTCTACGGGCCTTCTGACCTGCCTTGCCCCGCTTACGGTGTGTGGCCTACGGGCCTTCTGTGTATGTGTGGCCTACGGGCCTTCTGACCTGCCTTGCTCTGCTTACGGTGTGTGGCCTACGGGCCTTCTGTGTATGTGTGGCCTACGGGCCTTCTGACCTGCCTTGCTCTGCTTACGGTGTGTGGCCTACGGGCCCTCTGTGTGTGTGTGTGGCCTACGGGCCTTCTGACCTGCCTTGTCCTGCTTAGTGTGCCCTGACCCAGCCTGAACCTAGACACTGCTATCTGCCGCCTGCCCTGACCCAGCCTGAACCTAGACACTGCTTTCTGCCGCCTGCCCTGACTCAGCCTGAACCTAGACACTGCTTTCTGCCGCCTGCCCTGACCCAGCCTGGACCCAGACTCTGTTTTAGCCATTCCTGTCTCTCTCAACCTGGAGCCACCCTTCTGGGTGGTGTTCACGACTCCTGACCGGAGCCCAGTCGTAACATTTATAGTGTATAAGGGGAGACAGTGAGAAAGAGAGGAGAAAGAGAGCCCTGAATATGATGGTACAGCTGATCCTTTGGATATGTAAGCATTTTATATCTATGTAGCAATTGTTATTATCTACCATTACTTCTTCTATACAATCTGATTTTATTTGTTCTCTCCTCCTATTGCTCAAATAAACTTACTTTCTTACCTGGAACTGTGATTTACTGAATCCAAGTTTCTGTGTGGCTCTCTGTGTAGGTGATAAGCTCCTGGGTTCAAGCCCCAGGTATAATCCCAGTAATTGTGTGTGGCCATTTGTGTAGGGCAGCACTTTTCAACCGGTGTGTCGCCAAGCACCAGCTGGTGTGTTGCAGCTCCCGGTGTCACACAGCCCCAGTTATACTTCCCTTTACCTTTTTCCTGTCCCTGCGGGCCAATGGGAAACCTCCTCCCTTCTTCCTGCCCCTGTGGGCCAATCGGAAGCCGCCTCCCTTCTTCCTGCCAGTGGGAAGAGGAAGCCTCTGATTGCCTGGTGGGGCAGGAAGGGAGGCATCTCATAGCCTGGGGGTGGGGTGGTTTGAGGGGGGCTGGGAGGAGTGGCAGTGTCAGACCCATGGCGGCGAAGAAGCCCGACCCTGTGGCCGCCACAGGCTGGAAGTGCTGAAATTAAACACAGCGGCAAGCCACAAAGAAAAGAGGCCAGCCGTGCCAGGAACCGCAATAGAGTAGAGATTCCCCAAAGCGGCAGTGAGTTGCAAGCACGAAGAGGGCAGTTGCTCTGGGGATTCTCCTCCCCCCATGCAACAGTGAGCGCGGCAGAACCACGTTTAAAGTAAAAGTGGCACTCAGCCATGCTGATTACAGATGGGGCAACTGGAGCTCCCAGTGGCCGTAAAAGCAGGCAGATGGGGGGGGGGGGGGGCGCCACGGGAGCCTAGGGATATCCTGACAGCCAGAAGAAAGGCTTGAGTGCTGTGGCATATTTTTATAAAATAAATGTTTGCTGTTTCAGTGTGGCTGAGAGAGCAGCGGCAGCACTGGGAAATCTGCCACTGTGAAATTAAAGGGGAACACAGCATTGGGGCTCTAAACAAAGTGTGTGTGAGAGACAGAGACTGGGTAGGGAGGTGACTGGGGTGTGTGTGAGAGACAGAGTCTAGGCAGGGAGGTGACTGGGGTGTGTGTGAGAGACAGACTGGGCAGGGAGGTGACAGGTGAGTGTGAGAGATAGAGACTGGGCAGGGAGGTGATTGGGGTGTGTGTGAGAGACAGAGTCTGGGCAGGGAGGTGACTGGGGTGTGTGTGTGAGAGACTGGGCAAGGAGGTGACTGGGGTGTGTGTGAGAGACTGGTAGGGAGGTGACGGATGTGTGTGTGAGAGACAGAGACTGGGCAGGGAGGAGATGGGTGTGTGTGAGAGACAGACTGGGAAGGGAGGTGACTGGGGTGAGTATGAGAGACAGACTGGGCAGGGAGGTGACTGGGGTGTGTGTGAGAGACAGAGTCTAGGCAGGGAGGTGACTGGGGTGTGTGTGTGAGACAGACTGGGCAGGGAGGTGACAGGTGTGTGTGAGAGACA
Source organism: Rhinatrema bivittatum (assembly GCF_901001135.1). Classification (NCBI taxonomy): domain Eukaryota; kingdom Metazoa; phylum Chordata; class Amphibia; order Gymnophiona; family Rhinatrematidae; genus Rhinatrema; species Rhinatrema bivittatum. The sequence continues at coordinate 234,962,373 of NC_042623.1, forward strand.
GAGACTGGGCAGGGAGGTGATTGGGGTGGGTGTGAGAGACAGAGTCTGGGCAGGGAGGTGACTGATGTGTGTGAGAGACAGAGCCTGGGCAGGGTGGTGACGGTTGTGTGTGAGAGACAGAGACTGGGCAGGGAGGTGACTGGGGTGTGTGTGAGAGACTGGTAGGGAGGTGACGGATGTGTGTGTGAGAGACAGAGACTGGGCAGGGAGGAGATGGGTGTGTGTGAGAGGCAGAGACTGGGCAGGGAGGTGACGGGTGTGTGTGAGAGACAGACTGGGAAGGGAGGTGACTGGGTTGAGTATGAGAGACAGACTGGGCAGGGAGGTGACTGGGGTGTGTGTGAGAGACAGAGTCTAGGCAGGGAGGTGACTGGGGTGTGTGTGTGAGACAGACTGGGCAGGGAGGTGACAGGTGAGTGTGAGAGACAGAGACTGGGCAGGGAGGTGATTGGGGTGGGTGTGAGAGACAGAGTCTGGGCAGGGAGGTGACTGATGTGTGTGAGAGACAGAGCCTGGGCAGGGTGGTGACGGTTGTGTGTGAGAGACAGACTGGGCAGGGAGGTGACTGGGGTATGTGTGAGAGACAGAGACTAGGCAGGGAGATGACGGGTGTGTGTGTGTGAGAGAGAGAGAGAGCGACTGGGCAGGGAGATGACTGGGGTGTGTGTGTGAGAGCGAGAGACTGGGCAGGGAGGTGACTGGGGTGGGTGAGAGATAGAGTCTGGGCAGGGAGGTGAATGGGGTGAGTGTGAGAGACAGACTGGGCAGGGAGGTGACTGGGTTTTGTGTGAGAGACAGAGACTGAGCAGGGAGGTGATTGGGGTGTGTGTGAGAGAGAGCGACGGCAGGGAGGTAACTGGGGTGTGTGTGTGAGAGAGAGAGAGAGACTGGGCAGGGAAGTGACTGGGTTGTGTGTGAGAGACAGTGACTGGGCAGGGAGGTGACTGGGGTGTGTGTGAGAGACAGAGATGGATAAATCTAGGCAGGGAGGTGACTGGTGTCTGTGTGTGAGACAGAGACTGGTCGTAGGGTTTAATTGGTGTGTGTGTGTGAGACTTGTAGGACCTAAGGAAGAGGACTGTAAGGACAGAGCTTCACCAGCCACTGCTGCTCCTGGTATGTGTTATTATTTGTGATAATTGTGGGTGGATCCTTGGGCCGGTGGCAGATGACCACGCCCATGGGGGAAGATCCCGAGAGGGACCACCGGTCAGGCTCAGAGTTGGGAGACAGACATACACTAGTTCTTTTATTAAACTGTTTTAAAGAACCACCAGAGGTGGCAGTAGTGAGCTGGAGGAGCCCGGCTGGGCTGTAGTCCCTCAGGCACTGGAACAGTGATCCCAGGATGGCTGAGCTGTAGAGAAACTGAGATAGTGAGTAGGCAGAGTATGCAGAGTTCAGGAACAGAACCTTGATGGTAACACTCACACTGTAGCCTCTTAGAACAGCCCAGGAGCTGGAATGAAGTAGGCCCTCGAGGAGCGAGTACCTGGTTCCAGGGAAAGCTCTGAGAGGGAGATGGTAACTCACTGGTGTTGTAGGCAGCGGTGACTTCCTGGCAGAAGTTATATTCGGTAGCAACTCCAGGAACGTGGGCCCTCGAGGAGCGAATACCGGTTCCAGACTGCGATCTGAAAAGCAAGAGAGAGAGCGAGGCCCCCGAGGAGTGGGTACCCCTGGTAAAGTCCGAGGAGGCAGAGCAGCAAGGTAAGCAGAGAGCGAATCCCATCCGCAGCGATACCTGGAGGCAGCTAGGTAACTCGAATAGCTAGCAAAACAAGAGACCTTAAATATCTGGCGATGATGACGTCATCTCAGGGGGACGCCCTTGAAGTTCGCGCCACAGCTGGTACTTGAGTCAGGGCCACGCTGTGCGCGCGCGCCCTTAGGCCTCAGGAGAACATGGCGGAAGCCAGCATCTAGCTGGTCCGGGGACGCCAGAGGAGGTCGGCAAAATGACGCTGCCAAACTTCCATCAACCAAAGAGGGAGTCACCAAAGAGGTAAGGTGGGCAGAGTGGAGACGCCGGGCAGCGACGGTTGCAACAGTACCCCCCTTTAAAGGGCGATCTCCTCTTCAGGTACCAGGCTTGGATTTTGAAGGATGCACTATGTCAGGGGTCGGGAACCCATGGCTCGCGAGCCAGATATGGCTCTTTTGAGGGCTGCATCTGGCTCGCAGACAAGGGTCGCCACACTTTCCCGCTGACCCAGCTGCTCCCCGGTCCTCCTCCGCCCGGGCTTAAAATGCTGTCAGCCCGGGCGGAACGCGGCAGGACAGCTGGAGTCAGCGGCACCAGCGTGCTCTCTTCTCCTCCCCCCCCCCTGCGGCCCGGAAGAGGAAGTGGAGAGTATCGGGTGCGTGCGCGGGAAGAAGAGGCCATGCTAGTGCGCTCGGTATCGGCCCGAAGAAAAGAAGACTGCAGCGCGGCTCGGAGGAAAATGAAGAGCTTCAACCGCGGCCGATGGGACTCCGCCTCCGCGAGGGCTGAAAATGAAGAGGTTAGCATTGGGAGAAGGCTGCTGCCGCCGCGAGTTCCCGGGGTGGGGGTGCGGGAGAGAGAGAGTGAATGAGCGAGCAAACACACAGGCTTGCTCGCTCATTCACTCTCTCTCCCCCACCCCGGGAACTCGCGGCGGCAGCAGCCTCCTCCCAACGCTAACCTCTTCATTTTCAGCCCTCGCGGAGGCGGAGTCCCATCGGCCGCGGTTGAAGCTCTTCATTTTCCTCCGAGCCGCGCTGCAGTCTTCTTTTCTTCGGGCCGATGCCGAGCGCACTAGCGTGGCCTCTTCTTGCCGCGCACGCACCCGATATGCTCCACTTCCTCTTCCGGGCCGCGGGGGCCTGTGTGTGTGTGTGTGTGTGTGATTGCATGTATGTGAATGATTGAGAGCCTGGGGGCCTGTGTGTGTGTGTGTGTGTGTGTGTGTGTGATTGCATGTATGTGAATGATTGAGAGCCTGGGGGCCTTGTGTGTGTGTGTGTGTGAGATTGCATGTATGTGAATGATTGAGAGCCTGGGGGCCTGTGTGTGTGTGTGTGAGATTGCATGTATGTGAATGATTGAGAGCCTGTACATGTGAAAGAGAGTATGTCTGTGATTGAGAGCCTGCCTGTGAGAGAGAGAGCATGAATGTAAGTTTACCATTGGGAACCTGTATGTGTAAGTTTGTGATTGAAAACCTGTTTGTGTGAAAGAGTATGTGTGTATGATTGAGATCCTTTGTGTGTGAGAGAAATCATGTGTATGTATGATTAAGAGCCTGTGTGTATAAGTAAGAGAGAGATCATGTGTGTCTGTGTGTGACTGAGAGCTGGTTTAGGTGATGGAGCATGTGAGTATGTGATTGAGAGCCTGTGTGTAAATGAAAGAGAGGACAAGTTTGTAAGCATGTGAATGAGAGTCTGTGTGTGAGAGAAAAAGACAGCATGTATTTATGTGATTGAAAGCCTGTGTGTGTGTGTAAGCGTGAAAAGATAGTCAGCATGTGTGTAAATGTGTAATTAAGAGCCTATATAAGTGAGAGAGAAAAAATATGTGTATATGTGAGTACTGAGAGCATGTGTGTATAGGTGTGTAATTGAGAGCCAGTGTGAGAGAGAGCGCTGGTGTGTGACTGAGAGAGGAGAAAGTTCCAAGCAAACCACCCCGCCTCCTGCTAATTCAGAACAATCTCAGGACACCTGGATATCAAACGTTCCCAGGTATGCAGAGCAAAAAAACTTTTGTATCCTTATTATTTTTCATTACTGGGTCTTTGTGTCTGCTATTTTGAAATATTTTGTTGGTATCTGGAAATGTTTTATATGAGTTTTTAATTATTGGATATTCCACTCATCAGCTGTTTCGAAATATGTTCTTTTTGTTAGTACAGTTTTACTGCTGATGATTTTATATTTCTTGATTTGTTTTATAAGGATGGGTGATGTTTCTTTTTTCCTTTGTTACACTGCATACAGAGACTCTGGCTTGTTGCAGTTTCCAATTCAGTTTTTTCTGCATGCTTCTTGTTATGCGTTTTGGTCTCTTTATTCCATGTTAGGTGAGGGACAGCACGTGATTCAGGTGAGGTTTTCTGCTGGCGTGTAGTTTCTGTGTAGGACTCTATAGCAGCCTGGCTTGGTCCGTTTTCCTAATAGGAGATGTATTGGTGTCTTAAGGCCTGGTGTAATATTTTCAGAGACTTATTGTACTTTAAAAGTGTGATCTTACATAAAATGCACACATTTACTTGTATTTAGTTTTAAACATATTGTATGGCTCTCATGGAATTACATTTTAAAATATGTGGCGTTTATGGCTCTCTCAGCCAAAAAGGTTCCTGACCCCTGCACTATGTGGAACTGATGAAGCATCTCTTTGTCCAGGATATTAGTCTGAGGCTCCCAAGAGTTTTCTTCAGGGCCGAAACCTTCCCATGATAGAAGGTATTCAAAAGTATTGCCTCTTTTTCGAACATCCAGAATCTCTTCGACTTTGAACTCTAAGTCGTCTTCTGCATAGATGACAGGTGGGTCTTGAGATTTGGAAGTAAATTCGCTGAGTATGAGCGGTTTCAGAAGTGAAATGTGGAAAGCATTATGGATGTTGAGACCAGGTCTCAGATGGTAGGTGACTTTGCCAATATTTATTTATTTATTTATTTATTTATTTATTTATTTATTTATTTAAAACATTTATATACCGTTTCACCAAATACATGAAATGACCGAAGCGGTTTACAATACATTTCCAAAGTAAATTAAAATTGGCTATAAACTAACTCCCCAACTAATTTAAAATAAATTAAAATTAAAAGAAAAGGTAAAAATTAAAATTGAATAAAAATTACATTAAACTCAGGATCAATTTTCAAAAGAAAAAAATTATATAGAATAACTTTAACCATTAATTTATAAACAAGATAAAGAACAATAATAATCCAAAAACCTATTAAAGCATAAAAGATTGAGCATAGATAGCGTTTAGAAACCAAAGAGGTCTAACCTTCGATGGGATCTAAATTTGCAAAGGCTTCTTTAAAAAAGTGTGTTTTTAAAGCTTTTTTGAATTCTTTTTTGTTCTGAATTTGTCTCAAAGGGTCAGGTAAGGCATTCCACATTAAAGGCCCTGCAACAGAGAATGCCCTTTGCCTGGTGACATTTAAGGCGGTCTTTTTTATTGCTGGAACTTCCAGCAGATTTTTTCCTGCTGACCTGAGATCCCTAGATGGTTTATACTTTGCCAATATGTTGAAGGACTGGGAATGGTCCCACATAGTGAGGAGCAAACCGAGAGGAGGGTAGTTTAAGTCTGAGGTGCTTGGTTGACAACCAGACCTTGTCTCCTGGCTTGAAGACTGGAGCTTGCGAATGGTGCGCATCGTAGTACTTCTTAGCACGGTCACTCGCTTTGATTAGCATGTCCTTTGTCTGAACCCACAGATTATGGATATCAGCAGTGGATTGAGCTGCTGGGGACATCACTGAGAGCTTCAGTGGAAGTGGCGGTGTTGGGGAACATCCAAAAACCACTTCAAAAGGTGACAATCCAGTAGATGTTGCTGGATGAGAGTTGATGGCAAATTCAGCCCATGGAAGCAATTCTGCCCAGTTATTCTGTCGGGACGTGACATAAGCTCGAATAAACTGCTTCATTGTTCGATTCATCCGTTTCGTCTGGCCATTCAACTGCAGATGATAGGCTGAGGTGTAGTCTACAGAGATGTCAAACAATTTGCACAAGGCCCTCCAGAATCGTGCCGTGAATTGGGACCCACGGTCAGATACGATGTGAGAAGGAAATCCGTGGAGGCGGAATATGTGCTTTATGAAGAGCTTTGCAAGCTCCAAGGCTGAAGGTATGCCAGGGAGCACCACAAAGTGTGCCATCTTGCTAAATCGATCCACTGTCACCCAGATGGTATTCATTCCACCGGAAGTAGGTAAATCGACTACAAAGTCAGTAGCGATGTGGGACCAGGGCCGTTCCAGAACTGGCAGTGGTTGCATCTGACCCCATGGTTGTCCAGAAGTGGGTATGTTCTTAGCACAATTGGTGCAGGATGCCACATAGGAATAGGTATCTTTTTTGATGGTAGGCCACCAATACAGCTTCTGTTTCTTGAGCAGGGTATGGCGTTGGCCAGGATGGCCAGCCAGCTGGGAATCGTGTGCCCAAAAGAGCACTTTCTTCCTGAGTCTTTTAGGAACGATAGTTTTACCAGCGGGTACAGACTGAGTGGATGCCAAGAGGATCTTCTTCGGGTCAATTATGTGCTATGGCTCATCAGGCACATCCTCTGAATGAAAGGAACGTGACAGCACGTCTTCTCTGGTGTTTCTATCTCCAGAGCGGTACTTCAACACAAAATCGAAACGATTAAAAAATAAGGACCATCTGGCTTGTCTGTAATTCAGATGTTGTGCGTGGCAGAGATACTCTAGATTTTTATGATCCATGAATACGGTTATTTGATGTTGAGCGCCTTCAAGCCAAGGCAGCCATTCCTCGGATGCAAGCTTTATTGCCAAGAGCTCTATCACCGATCCCATAGTTTTTCTTGGCTGGAGAAAATCTTTGTGAGAAGAAAGAACAGGAACATAAGGCTTTTGAGTCTCCTGTTTGGCTCAACACAGCCCCTACACTCACATCTGAAGCATCAACTTCGATGATAAAGGGCTTGTTTGGGTCTGGATGTTGTAGGCACGGTTCTGTGGAGAAGGCAATCTTCAATTTCTCGAATGCGGAAATGGCCTCCGCTGACCATTTTGAAGCGTTGGCACCCTTGAGGGTCATCGTAGTTAAGGGTATGGTTAAAGAAGAATAGTTCTTTATAAAGCTTCGATAATAGTTGGTGAACCCCAGGAATCTCCGTAAAGTCTTCAGGCTGGTAGGTTGGGACCAATTCTTGATACTTTCAAGTTTGTGAGGGTCCATTTGGAAGCCTTCTTTTGAGACGATGTAGCCTAGGAAAGGCACTGAGTCTTTGTGAAATTCACACTTAGAGAGTTTGGCGTACAGCCGGTGTTCACGAAGACGGTGGAGTACTTGCTTGACATCTGCAATGTGGGTGTCCAAATCCTGAGAGAAGATTAGTATGTCGTCCAGGTAGACCACAACATTCTTGTACAGCAGGTCCCACAAGATGTCATTCATCATATTTTGGAAAATGGTGGGTGCATGCACAACCTGAACGGCATTACTAGATACTCAAAGTGGCCATCTCGCTTATTGAAGGCCGTTTTCCATTCATTGCCGCTCCGAATGTGAATGAGGTTGTAGGCCCCCTTCAGGTCAAGCTTTGAAAATATCTTGGCCCCTTGCAGCCGGTCAAACAGCTCCAAGATTAACGGCAAGGGGTAACGGTCTTTGATCGTAATTTCATTTAAACCTCGGTAATCGATACATGGACGTAGGGTATCATCCTTCTTCCCCACAAAGAAAAAGCCTGTGCCGGCTGGCTGATGGATAAAGCCCTTCTGGAGATTTTCATCAATGTATTCTGACATTGCTTTATTCTCAATGGCTGAGAGAGGGTACACCCATCCTTTTGGTGGCTCAGCATTGGGCTTCAGTCTTATGACTACACCTCAGCCTATCATCTGCAGTTGAATGGCCAGACGAAACGGATGAATCGAACAATGAAGCAGTTTATTCGAGCTTATGTCACGTCCCGACAGAATAACTGGGCAGAATTGCTTCCATGGGCTGAATTTGCCATCAACTCTCATCCAGCAACATCTACTGGATTGTCACCTTTTGAAGTGGTTTTTGGATGTTCCCCAACACCGCCACTTCCACTGAAGCTCTTAGTGATGTCCCCAGCAGCTCAATCCACTGCTGATATCCATAATCTGTGGGTTCAGACAAAGTACATGCTAATCAAAGCGAGTGACCGTGCTAAGAAGTACTACGATGCGCACCATTCGCAAGCTCCAGTCTTCAAGCCAGGAGACAAGGTCTGGTTGTCAACCAAGCACCTCAGACTTAAACTACCCACCTCTCGGTTTGCTCCTCACTATGTGGGACCATTCCCAGTCCTTCAACATATTGAGTGGAGGAAGAATATCAGCTGCTTCTTTGGAAAATACATCCCTGAAGGAAGCATATTGGGGCGGCAGTCCTGGTATCACTGGAGTCGTAGGCATGCAAATGATAGGCGAGATTTCCTTAAGGCACCTCCCGTGACATTCTGGGCCCCAGCGGGAGAGATCCAAGGAAGCCCAGTCAAATGATGATAGGGTGCACGACCCTTTCCAGTACAAAGAAGGAGAGCAATTCCGTATGGAGAGCTCCGGTGCGGAGAGTAACTGGTACGGTTTGGCAAGTCATGTTGCCCAGTAAGGGCTCTCCATGAATGGAGGATAACAGTAGTGGATCTTTCAACTTGATGAGGGGAATCCTCAAGTATTCCACTAGATGTCTGAGAATGAAGTTGCCTCCTACCCCTGAATCCACCAGGGCAGGAGTCTGAACCGTGACTGGTCCGTAGGTCAAGGAGACTGGGAGAGAGAGCGGAGGAGAGAGCATAGTGAGGCCTAAGAACAGTCCTCCTGCAGGACTTAGGCCCGTCCGTTTTCCGGACGAATGGAACATGTAGAGACGTCATGGCCAGGGACACCATTGAGGTTCGCGCCACAGCTGGTACTTGAGTCGGGGCCACGCTGTGCGCGTGCCCTTAGGCCTCTGGAGAACATGGTGGAAGGCAGCATCTAGCTGGTCCGGGGACGCCGGAGGAGGTTGGCAAAATGACGCTGCGGCAGCCAAACTTCCATCAACCAAAGAAAGAGTCTCCAAAGAGGTAAGGTGGGCGGAGTGGAGATGTCAGGCAGCGACGGTCGCAACAGTATGTGCTTTCAAGGGAAATGAGTAGGAGAGTTGCTGGAGAGGGTAAGTAAAGGTGGCATTTTAAGTTTATTTTTCTTGATTGACTCCCATTTTAATTATGGAGTATTATGTGATCTGTCTTCTGTTTTGAAATATTTTATTGATATTTGGACAATTTTAATAATTTTTATGAGTTTTAATTGTTTGAAGTTATTCTGTTCATCAGCTGTTTTGAAACATTTATTAATATAGTTTTACAATTATTTCTGTATGGGGATCTATAGCAGCTTGGTTTGTTCTGTTTTCCTAATAGGAGGTGTATTAGTGTTTAGGACCTGATTTAATATTTGTAGTGTTGCCTTTTCATAGATAGATTTGTTATGTGTTCCATAATGCAGGTGTAACTTTGTGCAGATTAGTTTCTGTGCATTATTGCAGATCCTGGGACTGTGTTAGGTGCTATATTTCTCTTTCCATTTCTCCAGGTTTGCACTGCTTGCAGAGTGGCTTTTTTGGTTTTCCATTCCAATTTGTCTCCATATAATGTGTGGTCTTTCTGTACTTGGTGATGGTCAGTTCTGTGAATGTGACCGAGGTGAGATATTTTTACTAGCATGTAGGCAATTGTATCAATCTTATTTGTTGTATTTTCTCAATAGGATATGCATTAGTGGTAAATTATTAACTTTTCATAAGGAAGGCTATTGTGCCTAGTAGTAAAGGGAGTTTGTTTTGCTTTTACTGAGATGTCATCAGAACCAGAATATCTTTTTTTTGCATGGCGAGTTCTATGGGTAATGAACTAGTTCTGCTCTGCATCCATTGTTAGGGGTCAAGGGGGTTCCCGTGGATGCAGAGTGTATGTTTACATATAGCCCCGTGACGGTCATATGTTCAGTGTGTCACGCATGTGAGAACCATCTGTCAGGTGTGTCCCGGCCGAAAAAAGGTTGAGAACCACTGTAAGCCCCTGGGTTCAAGCTCCCAGGTAAGATCCCAGTAATTCTGTATACTTATATGAGATTAGCCCCCCAGGTCAGAGCCCCTGGGCAGGGTACCAATGTGCATGATCAGAACCCGTAACACCAAGCTCTTTGCAGAGGCTGGCAACCTGACCTGGCATTCATTGATCACTGTTTTACAGTTGGACCGTCTGAGGAATGTGACATTAATGATTACCTCTTTTAGCCAAGAAATACCTGTTAACCTAAATTAGATAGCCAATCCTATAAGAAAAATACCATGCTTAAGATTATATCCATTATTTCATTTTGTATAGCAAAATGATGCTGTAGATTAGAGGCATAATATACTGCTTATACACTGAAGTATGAAGAATTCAAGGAATGTAAATTTAAACCCTGCTCTTGCAATAGTCCTTGGTTTCCTAAATGCAATTTAATAACATCAATGAATAAGAGTAACAATTTTTTCTTCTCTCCTCTCCTCTCAGAAGGTTTTGTACAGTCCATTTGACTAGAAGCCTTCCTTTAGCTTCAGCAGAAGAGGACTGAAAGGATCATCGGCATATTCTACACAGAAACCCCCAAGAGAGGACTCCAGAGATCACAGTGAGCGATCCAGGCTTCGAACTCCACAGCCCCAGCTTCCAGAGGCCCCACACCCCTTGCAGAAGAAGAGGACCAGAAGAGTGTGCGCCATGACACACGCACCTCAAACTTCCTTACTATACTTTATCCATTTATCTTGCTATACTTTATCTACTAGACCTTATCTGTTTTTATTTGGTTTTATATGTTTTGATTTTACATGGTAATTGTGTTTGGTAGGAGTAATTTGTTGCAGATTTTATACATAAGGAATCTAATTCAAAACAATAGTCAATAAGTTGGGTAACTAGGAAGATATAAGTAGCTTAATTGTAGTATGTTGAGAATCATTGCCAGATACATATAAAATAAATACATAGACTAAAAGTACTTTAGATTAGCTTTACATCCCTGCTCCCTTAGAAATGTTAAATCGATAACAAATCAACACAATTATGATGCAGGAAAAAGTCCAGCAACAAGAGGGAGGCTTTCCAGTCTTTTGCACTGAGTGCCACATCTATTATTATCTCCCAGTTGACGAGAGGTCATGTGTATGCGCTAAGTGCAAAGAGCTCCAAGCCCTCAGAGAACAAGTCCAATCTCTGAAGGCTAGAGTGGCAGACCTGGAGGAGCTAAAGGAGAAAGAGAGTTATGTAGAGGAGATCTTCAGGGACATAGTAGAGAAGTTTCACCTCCAATCTGGTAGCCCCTGTTCTGCTTTGGAGAAGAAAGATCACTTGGAAGGAGAGCATTAGCTTGATGAGGAAGCCATCCTGTAGGTAGGACCTGCCTTTAGGATGATGTAGTATCCTCATACACTAAGGATAGGTCTCCAAGGGCATGTGCCCAGGAGGGAATGGTTAGGATGGCCATTATAGCTGGTGATTCAGTTATTAGGAAGGTTGATATCTGGATGGCTGGTGGATTTGATCACTTGATAACTTGCCTGCCTGGTGTGAAGGTGGCAGACCTCACGTATTACATAGTTAGGATTTTAGATTGTGCTGAGGAGGAGACGGCTGTCTTGGTACATGTGGGAACCAATGACAGAAGAAAGTGTAGGTGGGAGGTTCCGGAAGCCAAATTTACAGTTTTAGGTAGAAAGCTGAAATCCAGAACCTCCAGGGTAGCATTCTCAGAAAAGCTCCCCATTTCACGTCCACTATCCTAGAGGTAAGCAGAGCTCCAAAGTCTCAATACGTGGATGAGATGATAATCCAAGGAAGAGGGTTTTAGATTTGCTAGTAACTGGGCTTCATTTTGGGGAAGCCCAGTTACTTCGGCCTTTTCCGAAAGAATGGGCTCCACCTTAACCAGAGTGGAACCAGGTGCTGGCACTAACCTTTAAAAAGGAGATAGTGTAGATTTTAAACTAGATGATTGAGAATGTCGGTATATTAAAAAAAAATAAAAAAAAAATGTCGGTATATAAAAAGAATGTCGGTATATAAAAAAAAAAAAAAAAAAAACCCCTAAATAAATAAATAAATGATGGGAGAAAGCCAATAGTCACTCTGAAGCATATGGTTCGGAATGATACATCTTTGAAGGCTACTAAAAGTACAGGGAAATAGGGCAACCCAGTAGAATGGTTGCAATAAATGCCAAAGGGGACCAGGGCCTTTAAGGAAAGTGCAGAAAGATTCCAAATTACCCCTGCAAATTGATGAGCAGGTTGTTAATACAAACAAGAAACATTCTTTGAATGTCTATGTATAAATGTCTATGTTTAAATTCCTACCTCTCAGGCGCCGCGCGCCGAAGGAGCGCGACAAAGGGGCGAGACAAAGGGGCGAGACAAAGGGGCTTGCCCCTTTGTCTCGCCCCTTCGGCTCAGCCCCGAGGGAGCCCCGAATCTACCCCAGGATCTTCGGTTCCTCTTCAGCCGACTATCTATTTCAACTCTATCAGCACAACAGCATCTTCAGCAACTTTACGAAGCCTCAGACTTCATACACCAAAATACAGCCACATCAACCCGCAATCCCTATCCACCCAATACAGAACCTCTCAATCTACTGCTAGATAGCTCCACCCAATTCTTACTCTACACCTGCGCTAATCACGTCAGCTTCACTTGAGAATCCGTGGAATAGCGAGAGTTTCCATCAGATCCTACAGAGGAATGTACTAATTGATCCTATAAAAGAAAAAGCTTTATTTGAATTCACCCAGCTGTTTCTTCTAACTGCATTCTACCTGTATTTGTCCAGCTTTCTTCTAATTTACAGCATCCCCAGCTTCTAGTCTCTACAACTAATCTCATGCATACCTATAATATCCCAATCATTCAATACCAAAGGAGAAGCTCCATAATTATCCCCACCTACAACATACAAAAAAGAATTATTCCAATCATGACCTCACCTTTAAATCAACTACTAGGCCTCACACTACTTTCAGTAACCCTTTTCAACGCCCAATCCTTAACAAAAAAAACACACATCCTCAACGATTATCTCCAGGATTCTAACCCAGATATCTGTGCTATTACAGAAACCTGGCTAAAAGATACTGATACTGCTCTAATCAATCAACTTCCTATTCATAGCTATGACATCTTCTCCTTCTACAGACACAAAAAAAGAGGAGGTGGCCTTCTCCTAGCCACCAAAAAAGAACTCAAACTATCCACTCATACCATCAAGTCTGAGTCTAAATTGGAATTGGGACTAGTCAAATCAAAACAACTACAAATTCTACTAGTCTACGCTCCTCCCGGAGTTTTAGAAACGGACCCTTCGTCACTCATAGAATCCATTGTGAAACATATCAATTTAGACCTCCATTCTATGATCTTAGGCGACTTCAATCTTCACACTGATGTTATACCTCGCTCCTCAAACTGCGAAGCACTCCTCACCTCCCTCAGTGCTATGGGATTCATGCAGATCATTAATAGCCCTACGCATAAAGCAGGACACACTCTGGACTTAATTTTCATCAACTCTAATTTCTCCTGCACTTCAGTACCATCTTGCACACCAATCCCCTGGTCAGACCATTTCTTGATAGAATCCTCCTTTTCCATAGATAAACAGACTCACACTTCTCATCTCCTTTCTACTATTCAATTCAGAAAACCTTGCCCATCGGAAATACTTAGTGATCAGCTGGCTAAGGAACTCACGAACCTAGACCTTTCTAATCCTGACTCAGCCCTAACTTCCTGGCACAAGATCACTGAAACGGTTGCTAACAAATGGTGCCCAACAGTCTCTAAAACAATCAATCCTACAAAAAAAGGTAATCAACCCTGGTTTACCCCTAAACTAAAACAGATGAAACAGGAGCTACGCCACAGAGAAAATATTTGGCGAAAAACACCCAACTCAACTACCTTGTCTAAGTACAAAGGCTTTCTACATCATTATACGACCTCTATTCTACTAGCAAAAAGAGAATTCTACGCCAACAAAATTCATCATTTTCAATATGATGCCCAAGCCCTGTTCGCATACGTCTCTCAAATCACAAAATCAACTCCTCCACCCATCCCAGACGAACAAGCCCTATCAAAGGCTAATGAACTTGCTTTATTCTTTCAACAAAAGATCCTGAATACGCTTGCCCTTCTTCCACCAAATACTCTACCTCTTACTTCAGACAAGAATCCTCAATCAAGCAAGGGAGCCAAACTTGAAAGCTTCGAATCAATTTCTGTTAAAGAGATTGAATCCTTTCTAAAAAGACAAAAACCATCTAGCCATCCTGCAGATAATATTCCTTCAAATCTCCTGCTTCTCATTCCAAATACGATCGCAAAACCTTTAACAAGTATCATAAATTGCTTTTTAACGCAAGGAAGTTACCCTGACAGCCTAAAAACCGCGTCACTCAAACCCCTTCTCAAGAAACACAATCTAGACCCTAATGTACCTGCCAATTTCAGACCCATCTCTAATTTGCCATTTTTAGCCAAAATAACAGAAAAGCTGGTAAACACCCAGCTTTCAGAATACCTGGAAGATAATAATATCCTACACCCCTCACAATATGGCTTCCGCAAAGCACGCAGCACGGAAACCCTCCTTATCTCACTTACTGATCATATTATAATGGGTCTTGACAAAGGCTACTCCTTTTTATTAGTCCTGTTGGACATCTCCGCGGCGTTTGACACCGTCAACCACTCCATTCTTCTGGATCGCCTAACAGACATTGGTATCTCAGGATCTGCCCATAGTTGGTTCAAATCTTTCCTTTACAATAGAACCTTCAAAGTTAAAATCAACAACAAAGATTCGCCATTAACAAAATCCAACTTAGGCGTACCACAAGGATCTTCCCTTTCCCCAACCCTTTTTAATATTTACCTCCTACCCCTTTGCCAATTGCTATCCGACCTCAATTTAATTCATTATCTGTATGCAGACGATGTACAGATTCTTATTCCTATTACTGAATCTATTTCAAAAGCACTTTCCCACTGGAATAACTGTCTTATATCTATCACTAACCTCCTCAATAGATTAAATCTGGTATTTAACTCTTCGAAGACGGAGCTCCTCCTCATCTCTGCAAATGAAGAAAATATTCCCATACTATACCCTCACAACGCATTCATCACTCATAAGCAGGTGAGAGATCTAGGAGTAATTCTGGATAATAGACTAAACCTTAAGAAAATGGTTAATACTACATCCAAAGACTGCTTTTACAGACTCCAGGTTCTGAAACGACTCAAGCCACTTCTTTTTTTCAAAGATTTCAGAACAGTACTCCAGGCGTTGTTATTCTCCAAGATAGACTATTGCAGTGCCCTCCTCCTTGGCCTACCCATATCGACCACTAAACCGCTTCAGATGATACAAAATGCTGCAGCGAGATCACTGACTAACACCAGCCGAGGAAATCACATCTCACCCATCCTCAGAAACCTACATTGGCTACCAGTAAATTTTAGAATCCTTTACAAAGCAATCACCCCTAATACATAAATCCATCCACCACCAACTCCATCTCAGCCTTGAATTACCCTTCAAACTTCATTCCTCCAACAGGCCAATTAGAGATAATCATAAAGGTTCTTTGAATTACCCCCCAACTAAAGCATCACGCCTTTCTTCGACCAAAGACCGAGCTTTTTCAGTAGCAGGTCCATCTATTTGGAACAACATTCCTTCAAGCCTCCGACTAGAACCCTGTCTCATTACTTTCAGAAAAAAACTTAAGACATGGCTATTCCACCAAGCCTTCGATGATCGCGCGCCGAAGGAGCACAACAAAGGAGCCTGCTCCTTTGTGCGCTCCTTTGTGCTCCTTTGTGCGCTCCTTCGTGCACTCCCGTTGTGCACTCCCTTTATGTTCTACAACCTCATTAAGTGACTCAATCCTCCTTGACCTCCCCTCAAACCCCCCACCACCCTAAACTCCCGACCCACCCTCCTCCATCCACCTTCACCCTATCTATTGAAATCTTCTATGCATCGCTATACTAACAAAACTCTCCACACAACATTATACAGTCACGCAGCAACCAAACAGGCTCTCTCGCACAACAAAAACACACGCTATGGATCTAACACAATGCATTCCCAAACTTCCTCACCACTACAACCAATACCACCCTCCCAAATTCACTCCATCCACTAGACGTCTCACCAAAATCCAAACTAACCCTAAAATATACTTTAATACCCTCACACTCATCACTCTACTACTCATCAATGCACAGTCTATCACCAAAAAAATCCCAATCATTCATGACCTGCTCTCAGACTACCACCCAGACATATTCTGCATAACTGAATCATGGCTCAAACACACTGACACAGTCCTACTCAATCAACTGCCCAGAAACACATACAACATATTCTCCATACCTAGGAGCAAAAGAAAGGGAGGTGGACTACTATTCCTAGCCCACAAAAAACTTAAATTCTCCTCTTTCCCCCTAAACCTACCCCCTCCTTTCGAGACTAACCTATTTAAATCAAAACATCTACAAATACTCCTCCTCTATGCTCCTCCCGGCTGCCTACAACACAACCTCTCCCCCCTGATCGAAGCCATCACATCACACATCAACCTACAAGAACCAGCCATCATACTAGGAGACTTCAATCTCCATATTGACACCCAACCAACAACTCCCACCTGCGAACTCCTCCTATCTTCCATGACAGCTCTCGGATTCTCCCAAATCATTACCACCCCCACTCAGAAATCTGGGCACACCCTTGATTTAATTTTCATTAACAATAAAATATCTGCAACTGAATCACCCACTACTACTCCAACTCCATGGTCCGACCACTACCTCATTCAAGCCAAGCTCCAACATCAATCGAACACAGCAAAAACAGATTCCTGCTTCATTGAATACACCAAACCTTGCTCCAGTGAAGACCTAGCAGAGCTACTCCCGGAAGCACTAAAAACAATCAACCTTCATGATGCCAACTCAGCTACAGACTCCTGGATCTCCATCAACGCTGACATAGCCAATACATTATGCCCCACAATAAGAAAGGAAATCAGATCATCTACTAAACAAAATGCTCCTTGGTACACCCCCGAACTGAAAACATCCAAACGAACGCTCAGACAAACCGAAAAACAATGGAGACGAACACCTACACCAAACCTGAAAGACAAATATAGAACACTTCTACACAAATATACAGCTGACCTCAACACAGCAAAGCGCAATTTCTACACATCCAGAATTCATGAATACCAATTCAACCCGAGGACCCTCTTCTCATACGTCAAAGAACTCACCAACCCAATCCAGAATGACACAATGCCAAACTCCAACAACATCTCCAGTGACAAACTAGCTCAATTCTTCAAGGACAAAGTCGACAACATCATTGCCAAGATTCCCCATTCCCACAACGACTCAACAAATATCCCTCCTCCCATCCACATTTGGACCCAATTCACTCCTGTTGCATCTACAGAAATTGAACCCTTCATCAAAAAAACCAAACCAGCATCCCACCCCCGTAGACTCCATCCCCATCAAAACCCTAAAACTCATCAGAGAGATTATTGCCAAACCTATAACCCAAATCATCAACCTATCCCTCGAACAAGGAATCTTCCCAGACAAACTCAAAAACGCCATCATCAACCAATCATAAAAAAACCGCAACTCGACAAATCTGATCCTGCAAACTACAGACCTGTCTCCAACCCTCCCATTCCTAGCAAAATCATCGAGAAAACTGTCAACAATCAACTCACAGACCACCTCGACGCCCACAATCTTCTCCATCCAACACAGCACGGCTTCAGAAAACTCTACAGCACAGAAACTCTCCTCCTCTCCCTCACCGACACCATCCTCAGAGGCCGAGACAGTGGCAAGACATTTCTACTGATCCTCCTCGATATATCAGCCGCATTTGACACCATCAACCACAGAACTCTCCTCACCAGACTTAAAGAGATCGGTCTGCAAGACACTACACTCAACTGGTTCAAATCATACCTCTCTAACAGATCCTTCATTGTCAAGACAAACTCTTCTGAATCCTCCCAAGTGCCCCTCACCCATGGCGTCCCTCAAGGTTCTTCACTATCCTCGACCCTCTTCAACATCTACCTCCTCCCACTATGCAAATACCTCTCTGATGCCAACCTCACCTACTTCGTTTATGCAGACGACATTCAAATTCTCCTCCCCATCACCAAATCCATTGAACTCACCATGGAAAGATGGAACAAACTCAGTTCAAATTTATCTCAACTGCTATCACAACTATCTCTCTGCCTCAACCAAGCCAAAACAGAAATCATTCACATCCAGGACGACCGTCCCGCTTCCCCCCTCGAGAGCACCCCCTCAAACAACACAGGAAGCGCAAACAACACTGGGATGCCAAACTTATCAAGAACCTCACTCACACCATCCACAAAAAACCTAGGAGTAACCATCGACAGCCAACTCAACTTTAAACGACACATCTCCAATATAATCAAAGATGGATTTTTCAAACTTCAAACACTTAAAAAACTCAAACCTCTCCTCCAACCGCATGATTTCCGAACAGTACTACAATCAATTATTTTCTCAAAACTCGACTACTGCAACTCCCTCCTCCTTGGACTTCCTGAAATCCACATCAAGCCCCTCCAAGTTCTACAAAACGCCGCCGCCAGAATTATCACCAATCACAGAAAATCCTCCCACATCACACCCACTCTCAAAGACCTCCACTGGCTGCCCATCACACAAAGAATCCAGTATAAAACCCTCACCCTTCTTCACAAAAAAATAAACAACAACAGAATGGTCTGGCTAAACAACAACATCCAACCATATTTCACACAAAGAAATCTCAGATCCACCAACTCAGGTCTCCTCTCCATCCCAACTCTTAAAAATGCTCACCTCAATACAACACGCAAACGAGCCATTACAATAGCTGGCCCTACCCTCTGGAACTCCCTCCCCCCACAGCTCAGAAACGAACCCTCACCTCAAGTCTTTAAAAAACAGCTCAAAACATGGCTGTTCTTGAAAGCATTCCCTCCTGAACCCCAACATCCTATAATAAACACTCTTGAAAGCCTTACCGCATAATTTCTACTCTGCATGAACGCATAACCCCTCCCCCCTTCTCTTTCCTCCCTTTTCCCTGTCCCCCACCCTTCTCGTAACCTCCCTCTTCCCTGTCCCCCACCCTACTCATTACCAAGTCATATTGTACATATTGTATATAGGCTATATGCCATTTCTATATACCCACATCTAATATTTAATTTTAATTTTATTCATATGTTACAATGTTCCTTATATTTATTGTTTAATCAACTGTTCGCTTGTTACAATGTAAAATAGGGCAGTTCCGGCTCTATTCAACCTGTTTTCTGGAAACCGATGTGATATCTCGATCGAATGTCGGTATACAAAAGAAATAAATAAATAAATAAATAAATAAATCCTCCAGACAACCCTTAGTCTTCTTTTTCCTCACTTGGACGTAGAAGATTAAAGTCCTACAACCTTTCAAACTAAGAACTCTGGCACTTACTGATTAAAGCATCTTTTGCTCTAATCCAAATTCCTTTTGGACTATGCTTCTTTAATTATTTTTTGGCCTTTAACTTTCTTCCAGCTCTTAAGCTTCCCAAGTTATTTACTCCTTGTTAAATGTAACTTTACCTTATTCTCTTCTCTTGTTAATTACTTTTATTTATTGCTTCTGTTATTCCCTTGTTTTATGTAAACCGATCCGATATGGTTTATTTACTATGAAGGTCGGTATAAAAAAGTGTTAAATAAATAAATAAATAAATGCTAGAAGTCTAAAAAATAAGATAGGAGAGTTAAGAGTGTATAGCACTGGATGAAGAGGTACATATAATTGGCATCTCAGAGACCTGGTGGAAGGAGGATAACCAATGGGACACTGTAATACCAGTGTACAAATTATATCAAAATGTTAGGATGGATCAAATTGGTGGAGGGGTGGCACTATGGGCTGGATTTTAAAAGCCCTACGCACGTAAATCCAGAGGATTGACATGCGTGTGTGTGTGTGTGTGTGGGGGGGGTTACATGCCCGGCAATGCGCGTAAAGCCCTGGGACGCATGTAAGTCCCGGGGCTTTACTAAAAGGGGCGGGGCGTGGACGGGGCCATTGCCCCTGTGTCAAAGGATCGCGTGCCAGCAGGCTGCTGGTGTGCGCAAAAGGTAAGATAAGAATTTGGGGGGGGGGGGGTTAAAGTAGGGCTGGGGGGGGGGGAAAGGTTAGGGGAAGGGGTGGGAAGGTTAGGTTAGGGAGAAGGGAAGTTTGGAGCGGCCTGGGAGGGAACGGGAGAAGGCAGCTGTTGTTTCCGTCGCTGCTCGACGCCCTCACTCCGCCCTCCTTACCACTGTGGTGACTCCCTCCGGGTCTGATGGATGGTTAGCTGCCTCGGTCTCTTCTTACCGTCTCCCTCCAGCGTCCCCAGACCGGCATGACGCTGTGGATCCGCCATGTTCCTGATGATATAGAGCGCACGCGCGCTCCCATTGATGTACCAGCAAGGGCGCGAACCTCGGGGGCGTCCCCCTGAGATGATGTCATCCGCTTCCAATATAAAAGGTCTCAGTATTTGCTAACACAGTGAGTTAGCAAGGATTCGTCCAAGCTACTCTGTCTCCTCGGACTTACCAGGGATACCTGCTCCTCAGGGGCCTCGCTCTCTTTTCTTTATTTCAGATTGCCAATAGGGACCGGTACTCGCTCCTTGAGGGCCCATGTTCCTGAACACTCTGAAGATTCTCTACTGCCTGGAAGCTATCGCAGATACAGACATTTGTGAGTTACCACCGCTCTCTCAGAGCTTTCCCTGGAACCAGGTACTCGCTCCTCGAGGGCCTAACCCTTTCCAGCTACTGAGCTTTCTAAAGACCTTATGTGAGTTTTCTATGAACACAGCATACACTGTCTACTCACTATCTATAGTTTCTCTATAGCTCAGCAACCCTGGGATCGTTGTTCCAGTATGAGGGACTTCAGCCCTGCCGGGCATATCAGCTCACTACTGCCACCTCTGGTGGTTCTACTAACCTGTCTAATAAAAGAACTATCTGTGTCTGTCTCCATACCCAAGCCTAGCCAGTGGTCCCTCTCAGGATATCCTCCTGGGGGCGCAGTCATCTGCCATCAGCCCAAGGATTCACCTGTCTACATTCCTCTACAGCTGAGTACCCTCTCCAAGCACTCCGCTGGTAACTGATATAATGAAGATCTTGGTTCAGGCCTTTGGTTCACTCTGCTTGTCCCAGAGTCCTTTGCTCTTCTGATTTAATTGAATCTGCTGGCATGAAATGAACCTAAACTGACCTGTGTGTGTATGGCTACTGGGAGCCATCTGGAATGAATTCAGACTTAACCAGATATGATGAAAGGTTATGAGGTTATCGATGGCAGATGACTGAGCTAGATTCCAAGCTTTGTTCTCACAGATTCCTATGTCGACTG
This sequence comes from Rhinatrema bivittatum, assembly GCF_901001135.1. Lineage (NCBI taxonomy): Eukaryota > Metazoa > Chordata > Amphibia > Gymnophiona > Rhinatrematidae > Rhinatrema > Rhinatrema bivittatum. Next base: position 234,983,663 of record NC_042623.1, read on the forward strand.
AAAGAGGCCAGGTAAACTGGAGATCCCCTGAGGTCAAAAGACTGATTAAAGGCCTGGAACCAGCAACAGAATACAGACCTACTAAAATGACAGGACGAACTAACAGAAGATTGACAGTACTCAATAGACTTCTTAGGCCTAATTGGATCTTAAGGTGGGAGGTGGTATCAGGGAAGCATAGATACAGTTTGCCTGATTGGATAGGACATAAGTGATATCTGATACTTTATACAGTCTCTGGATGGTTTTTATCTATAAAAATGTAGCTCTGATTAACAAATGCTGAGACATGCAGAGAGAGCCCTTACCAAACAATGGGCTCTCTCTCTGTGTCTTCCAAGGATATGAAATATTAAATTTATATTTGTTCTAACTAAATTCTGTGTCATATCCTTGTGTGAAATACGTGCGGACAAGCGTCTTATTGAAGTCTAATATTTTAGACATAACATTGCTACTCTCTCCATCAGGAGTCTTCAACAACAGATTCATAATAGATTGCTACTCTGCAGTCTTAACCCTAACAGATTGTTTACTATTCCCTCTACAGGAGCTGAGCATAACAGACTGCTACCTCCTCCTTCCACAGGAGCTAGTTGATAACAAGATTGCTAACTCCTCACGGAGTTCCTAACAGACTGCGTTAACTCCTCCCTTTTACAGGAGTCGCTCCTATCAGATTGCTAACTCCTCCCTTCTACAGGAGGAGTCCATTACAGATTGCTAACTCCCTAGCAGATCCACAACAGATTGCTAATTCAGCATTCAGATCCATAACAGCAGCACGGTTTGGCGTGCAAAAGATGCACAATTGTGCACCCCCTTGTGCGCGCCGACCCCCGATTTCATAACATGCGTGCGTCTGAGCGCGCATGTTATAAAATCGCGTGTCCATGTGCGCACACCGGTTAGCGCCGCACATGGACGCGCACATGCATGTCTTAAAATTTACCCCATATGTTAAAGAGTGCATTGAGTCAAACAGGATAACAGTTCTGCAGGAAACAAAATGCAATGTTGAATTGGATATCCAAATGGCAAATGAAATTTAATGTGGACAAATGTAAGGTGTTGCATATAGGGAAAAATAACCCTTGCTGTAATTACACAATGTTAGGTTCCATATTAGGAGCTCCCACCCAGGAAAAAGATCTAGGCATCATAGTGGATAATACTTTAAAATCGTCGGCTCAGTGTGCTGCAGCAGTCAAAAAAGCAAACAGAATGTTAGGAATTATTAGGAAGGGAATGGTTAATAAAATGGAAAATGTCATAATGCCTCTATATCGCTCCATGGTGAGACCACACCTTGAATACTGTGTACAATTCTGGTTACCACATCTCAAAAAAATATAGTTGCGATGGAGAAGGTACAGAGAAGGGCAACCAAAATGATAAAGGGGATGGAACAGCTCCCCTATGAGGAAAAGCTGAAGAGGTTAGGGCTGTTCAGCTTGGAGAAGAGACGGCTGAGGGGGGATATGATAGAGGTCTTTAAGATCATGAGAGGTCTTGAAAGAGTAGATGTGAATCGGTTATTTACACTTTCGAATAATAGAAGGACTAGGGGGCATTCCATGAAGTTAGCAAGTAGCACATTTAAGACTAATCGGAGAAAATTCTTTTTCACTCAATGCACAATAAAGCTCTGGAATTTGTTGCCAGAGGATGTTGTTAGTGCAGTTAGTGTAGCTGGGTTCAAAAAAGGTTTGGATCTTGGATGAGAAGTCCATTAACGGCTATTAATCAAGTTTACTTAGGGAATAGCCACTGCTATTAATTGCATCAGTAGCATGGGATCTTCTTAGTGTTTGGGTAATTGCCAGGTTCTTGTGGCCTGGTTTGGCCTCTGTTGGAAACAGGATGCTGGGCTTGATGGACCCTTGGTCTGACCCAGCATGGCAATTTCTTATGTTCTTATATTCTTTATGGTTAGAAATTCCAGGTGAAAAAGGGAATAAAATAGTAACAGGGTATATTACTGTCTACTGTCCACCTGGCCAGAATGAGCTAATAGACAATGAAATACTAAAAGGAAAGCTGTGACCTCATCTTGAGTATTGTGTTCAGTTCTAGCAGAATTAGAAAAGGTATAGAGAAGGGCGAGCCAGATGGTAAAGGGGATGGAATAATTCCCCTATGAAGAAGAGATTAGGACTCTTCAGCTTGGAGAAGAGATGGCTGAGGGGAGATATCATAGAAGTCTATAAAATAATGAGTGGAATGGAATGAGTAAACATTAATCAATTGCTTACTATTTCGAAAAATACAAAGACCAGGGGACACACAATGAGGTTATTGGGTAATACATTTAAAACTAAAAAGAGAAAATATTTTTTTACTCAATGCATAATTGAGCTCTAGAATTCATTGCCAGAGGATGTGGTGAGAGCTATTAGTATAGTTGTATTTAAAAAAGGTTTGGACAAGTTCCTGGAGGAAAAATCCATTGATAATTATTAAGGCTACAGAAACCCACTGCTTATTCTTGGGATAAGCAGCTTACAATCTATCTAACCCTTGGGCTCCTGCCAGGTCCTTGTGATTTGGCTTGGCCACTGTTAGAAACAGGATACTGGGCTTGATGGGCCCTTGGTCTGACCAAGTATGGTAAGGCTTATGTTATTACATTTTAAATTCAATTTCAGTTATTTTTTCGCATGCAAGGGTTATGTAAATCCAATTCATGAATGACATAGCAGAAGGATTGCTGGGAAAGGTTTGTCTTTTTGCTGATGAAACCAAAGTCTGCAAAAGGGTGGACAGCCAGGAAGGTGTGGAAAACATGAGGAGGTGTCTGCAAAGCTTGAGGAATGGTCTAGAGACTGGCAGTTAAGATTTAATGCTAAAAAATGCAGAATAATGTATTTAGGATGTAAAAACCCAAGGGAAAGGTACAGTATTAGAGGTGAAATTTTTCTAGGCACAGAGAGGAGCGGGATATGGGGGTGACTATATCTGATGATTGTAAAGTAGCCAAACAGGTGGATAAAGCAATGGCAAAAACCGGAAAGATGCTTGGCTGCATAGGAGAGAACTGGTCAGCAGAAAAAGGGAGGTGTTATTGCCCCTGTGTAGGTCCCTAGTGAGACGTCACTTGGAATACTGGGTACAATTCTGGAGACAGCACCTTCAAAAGGATATAAACAGGATGAACATAAGAACATAAGAACATGCCATACTGGGTCAGACCAAGGGTCCATCAAGCCCAGCATCCTGTTTCCAACAGTGGCCAATCCAGGCCATAAGAACCTGGCAAGTACCCAAAAACTAAGTCTATTCCATGTTACCATTGCTAATGGCAGTGGCTATTCTCTAATTGAACTTAATAGCAGGTAATGGACTTCTCCTCCATGTACTTATCCAATCCTTTTTTAAACACAGCTATACTAACTGCACTAACCACTAGGGATGTGAATCGTTTTTGAACGATTAAAATTATCGTCAGATAATTTTAAAATCGTCCAAAATCGTTAGAGTGCACGATACAATACAAATGCCCCCGATTTATCGTCAGGGGCATTTGTATTGTATCGTTAAATAGGGCGCGGGAAAACCGGCACACCAAAAAAACTCTAAAACCCACTCCGAACCTTTAAAACAAATCCCCCAACCTCCCGAACCCCCCCAAAATGTTTTAAATTACCTGGGGTCCAGTGGGGGGGTCCTGGCACGATCTCCCTCTCTCTGGCCACGACTGCGTTAAGAGAAATGGCGCCGGTGGCCCTTTGCCCTTATCATGTGACAGGGCAAAGGTAGCGCCGGCGCCATTTTGGTTCCTTGCTCCTGACGTCACGCGTGCAGGAGATCACCTCCGGACCCCCGCTGGACCCCCAGGGGCTTTTGGCCAGCTTGGGGGGACCTCCTGACCCCCACAAGACTTGCCAAAGGTCCAGCGGGGATCCGGGAGCGACCTCCTGCACGCGGGCCGTATTGCCAATCTTCAAAATGGCGCCGGCGCTACCTTTGCCCTGTGACATAATAAGGGCAAAGGGCCACCGGCGCCATTTCTCTTAACGCAGTCGTGGCCAGAGAGAGGGAGATCGCGCTGGGACCCCCCCACTGGACCCCAGGTAATTTAAAACATTTTGGGGGGGTTTGGGAGGGTGGGGGCTTTGTTTTAAAGGTTTGGGGTGGGTTTTAGGGTTTTTTTGGTGTGCCGGTTTTCCCGCCCTCCCCCAATTTACGATTTTTAATGATTTTTTAAAAAAAACAAACACGACGATCAGATTTCCCTCCCCCCCAGCCAAAATCGATCGTTAAGACAATCGATCACACGATTCACACCCCTACTAACCACATCCTCTGGCAACAAATTCCAGAGTTTAATTGTGCATTGAGTAAAAAAGAACTTTCTCCAATTAGTTTTAAATGTGCCCTATGCTAACTTCATGGAGTGCCCCCTAGTCTTTCTACTATCCGAAAGAGAAAATAACCGATTCACATCTACCCGTTCTAGACCTCTCATGATTTTAAACACCTCTATCATATCCCCCCTCAGTCGTCTCTTCTCCAAGCTGAAAAGTCCTAACCTCTTTAGTCTTTCCTCATAGGGGTGTTGTTCCATTCCCCTTATCATTTTGGTAGCCCTTCTCTGTACCTTCTCCATCGCAATTATATCTTTTTTGAGATGCGGCGACCAGAATTGTACACAGTATTCAAGGTGCGGTCTCACCATGGAGCGATACAGAGGCATTATGACATTTTCCGTTTTATTCACCATTCCCTTTCTAATAATTCCCAACATTCTGTTTGCTTTTTTGACTGCCGCAGCACACTGTACCAACGATTTCAATGTGTTATCCACTATGACACCTAGATCTCTTTCTTGGGTTGTAGCACCTAATATGGAACCCAACATTGTGTAATTATAGCATAGGTTATTTTTCCCTATTTGCATCACTTTGCACTTATCCACATTAAATTTCATCTGCCATTTGGATGCCCAATTTTCCAATCTCACAAGGTCTTCCTGCAATTTATCACAATCTGCTTGTGATTTAACTACTCTGAACAATTTTGTGTCATCTGCAAATTTGATTATCTCACTCATCGTATTTCTTTCCAGATCATTTATAAATATATTGAAAAGTAAGGGTCCCAATACAGATCCCTGAGGCACTCCACTGTCCACTCCCTTCCACTGAGAAAATTGCCCATTTAATCCTACTCTCTGTTTCCTGTCTTTTAGCCAGTTTGCAATCCACGAAAGGACATCGCCACCTATCCCATGACTTTTTACTTTTCCTAGAAGCCTCTCATGAGGAACTTTGTCAAACGCCTTCTGAAAATCCAAGTATACTATATCTACCGGTTCACCTTTATCCACATGTTTATTAACTCCTTCAAAAAAGTGAAGCAGATTTGTGAGGCAAGACTTGCCCTGGGTAAAGCCATGCTGACTTTGTTCCATTAAACCATGTCTTTCTATATGTTCTGTGATTTTGATGTTTAGAACACTTTCCACTATTTTTCCTGGCACTGAAGTCAGGCTAACCGGTCTGTAGTTTCCCGGATCGCCCCTGGAGCCCTTCTTAAATATTGGGGTTACATTTGCTATCCTCCAGTCTTCAGGTACAATGGATGATTTTAATGATAAGTTACAAATTTTTACTAATAGGTCTGAAATTTCATTTTTTAGTTCCTTCAGAACTCTGGGGTGTATACCATCCGGTCCAGGTGATTTACTACTCTTCAGTTTGTCAATCAGGCCTACCACATCTTTTAGGTTCACCGTGATTTGATTCAGTCCATCTGAATTATTACCCATGAAAACCTTCTCCATTACGGGTACCTCCCCAACATCCTCTTCAGAAAACACCGAAGCAAAGAAATCATTTAATCCTTCCGCGATGGCCTTATCTTCTCTAAGTGCCCCTTTAATCCCTCGATCATCTAACGGTCCAACTGACTCCCTCACAGGCTTTCTGCTTCGGATATATTTAAAAAAGTTTTTACTGTGAGTTTTTGCCTCTACAGCCAATTTCTTTTCAAATTCTCTCTTAGCCTGTCTTATCAATGTCTTACATTTAACTTGCCAATGTTTATGTTTTATCCTATTTTCTTCTGTTGGATCCTTCTTCCAATTTTTGAATGAAGATCTTTTGGCTAAAATAGCTTCTTTCACCTTCCCTTTTAACCGTGCCGGTAATCATTTTGCCTTCTTTCCACCTTTCTTAATGTGTGGAATACATCTGGACTGTGCTTCTAGAATGGTATTTTTTTAACAATGACCACGCCTCTTGGACATTTTTTACTTTTGTAGCTGCTCCTTTCAGTTTTTTTCTAACAATTTTTCTCATTTTATCAAAGTTTACCTTTTGAAAGTTTAGCACGAGAGCCTTGGATTTGCACACTGTTTCTTTTCCAGTCATTAAATCAAATTTGATCATATTATGATCACTATTGCCAAGCGGCCCCACCACCGTTACCTCTCTCACCAAGTCCTGTGCTCCACTGAGATTTAGATCTAAAATTGCTCCCTCTCTCATCGGTTCCTGAACCAATTGCTCCATAAAGCTATCATTTATTCCATCCAGGAATGTTATCTCTCTAGCGTTACCCGACAATACATTTACCCAGTCTATATTGGGGTAATTGAAGTCTAAACAAACAAAGCAAAGTGCTGCACTACAAAATAATCCAAAAACACAAAGTGCAGAGCATAGAACTTTTAGTCCCGATCAAAAGTAATTCCAATCATTTCATGAAAGAATAAATTCCAAAAAAATTTTTTTATTGCGGCAACTCCACTGCATAAGTTCAACAAAGCACACAATTTTCAAGGTGCCCCAACACGGAACCGTGTTTCGCCAAAGGCTGCATCGGGGGGACCAACAGGAATTCAGTCAAATCTGCAATGTTAAAATAATTGAAAAATCAGGACAACAAATAATGGACTAACGCCGATGTAGAATTTAAACAGTAAAATTGAACATACCTTGGTGCAGTATTCAAAAGGTAACAGGGAGTGCATTTACCCTTAGCACGGCCAGGCATTTTAAAGGCAGAATTTAGGCGCCAAAAAATCAGGTGATAAAATCACCTTTCTCGCGGGAACCAATCATCGGTTCCCAGGATTCATGCGCGCCATATAAGTGGACTGACAGACAAACCAATGTAAAGTGTGAATAATTATGAAAACAGATGCCACTCAATTTCACGGTTTAATCCTTTTGGAGATACTGTATCCAACGTGAAAATCCATTTTTGTTCTTGTCGTCCCAAAAATTCTAAATAATTGCCACCCTGAGTCGGTTTTGAAACCACTTCAATCACGGTAAACCATAGGTCAGAAATAGTGTGCTAAGGGTAAATGCACTCCCTGTTACCTTTTGAATACTGCACCAAGGTATGTTCAATTTTACTGTTTAAATTCTACATCGGTGTTAGTCCATTATTTGTTGTCCTGATTTTTAAATCATTTTAACATTGCAGATTTGACTGAATTCCTGTTGGTCCCCCCGATGCAGCCTTTGGCGAAACACGGTTCCGTGTTGGGGCACCTTGAAAATTGTGTGCTTTGTTGAACTTATGCAGTGGAGTTGCCGCAATAAAAAATTTTTTGGAATTTATTCTTTCATGAAATGATTGGAATTACTTTTGATCGGGACTAAAAGTTCTATGCTCTGCACTTTGTGTTTTTGGATTATTTTGTAGTGCAGCACTTTGCTTTGTTTGTTTGGATTTTCCCGCTGTTTAAGCGTTTAAATGGCTGCCGATGACCATATTTTCAGTTACACTGATGCAGAATTTAATGCGGTCTTGACAGACACCTCTTTTTTCTCTGATTCTCCATCTGTGGACATACCTACAGTGACCTGGCCTGATGTAATAAATCTCCAAAAGCGCTATACCCGTGCTGAATTACACGCAGCAACCCTTATAGAGTATTGTAGAGTTCGCCGGATTCCAAGAGGCTTACGCATTCAAAAAGAACCACGTTCACATACTGAGAATTCCGTTTTTTTGACACGCTGGACTCAGATCTTAAATAAATGCTCGTTTGATTTAATGGTGCTAATTATCGAAACCACAAAACAAACACAAATAGGTCTACAGGAAGAACTTACAAATAATTTGGACATTATTAAGAGTTCTACTGAAGTAGAAGAATTTGACCAACAACATCGTGAATTTTTGGAAAATCTTTCGAAATTTAAGATTGAATTAAAAACTGGGAAATACAAAAAATTTCTGCGAGACGAGACCGACTACCGATCGGGTTTTGTTTACCAATGGCAGTCCAAAGCTCGTCAAACTTACCCAAAAAAAGTGTCATTTGCTCACGACTCATCAGGCGATTCGTCGGGGGAAGAAGTCAATCAACAGCGCCAGAGGGATCAACTCGCTGCTGCAACCACATCAGATTTATCAGCCTCTTCACGTTATGCTTCAGTTTCTGCTTCTTTTTTGGACTCAGGACACAAACCTCCAGACTCGATTCAACCACCACGGACGGCACACGCCACTCGGTCCCGCACTCGAGGCAACACTCAACCCCCACGATCAACCAGAGCTACACGAACTCCGGTGGATCCTTGGCAGTAGAACCCACTGTAGTGTTTAATCTATCTTCTCACACTTTATCCGATATTGAACTAGGAGTTTTGCGTAAAGGGTTGTCCTTTGTGCCTACAGAAAAATGTAATACATTTGACTTACAAGTGCATTTACAGCGGTTCTATAGATCATTACGGTTAAAATCTTTTTTTGCTGATTTTCCACCAAGTCGTGATGCATCCTTGGTTCATGTAAAATCACGTTGGACTCCTCCTGGTCCGATTGATCCACTGATTTTAGCCTTTGAGAAATTAGTGAATCAAGATGTACGGACCCTTGCCTCAGCGAATCACTTTACTTATTTCAATTTATCTAAGGTTGAGGCACGGGCCATAAAGAGTTTGCAAGCTGATTCCAATATTGTAATAAAACCTGCGGACAAGGGGGGAGGGATTGTTATCCAGAATAAGACACAATATGACACCGAGGTATATCGGCAATTGAGCGACATTACCTTTTACTGCCCCCTCTCTGAGGATCCCACCATCCATTTAAGATCCTTGATTGAATCCATAGTTCAACATGCATTAGATATGAAAATGTTAACTTTGCGAGAAAGTAAATTTTTGTTAATTGAACATCCCCTTACCCCTGTCCTGTACACTCTTCCTAAGATCCACAAAGATATAGAGAACCCACCTGGTCGCCCAATCGTGGCCGGGATTGGCTCTTTGCTGGAGCCCCTTTCAAAATTCGTAGACCTATTTTTAAAGCCCTTGGTGCCTTTAAGTAAATCATATATCCGTGACTCCTCCCACTTTATTACCATTTTGGACTCTTTGCCTCCCCCGACTGAGCAATTCTTTTTTGTTACATTAGATATAGTATCTCTATACTCCAATATACCGCAGGCTGAAGCATTACAAGTTATTGAAGAAGCCTTGGACTCCCGTCCTGCCCCTTGCCGTATCTCAACCTCTTTTATTTTGAAACTTGCTGAAATTGCCCTTACTAAAAATTTCTTTTATTTTGAGGGTAAGTTTTACCAACAAGTCAAAGGCACAGCTATGGGGGCCACTATGGCCCCTAGCCTTGCGTGCCTGTATGTGGCTAAATTTGAGGAGACTTATATTTACCCTTCACATTGGTTCACACATATAGCATTATGGGTCCGTTTCATAGATGACATTTTTATTATTTGGCAGGGTACCGACGTCCAATTTCTTATGTTTCTAGATTGGTTGAACTCCCTTAACCAACACCTCCAGTTTCATTTTGCTATAGATCCATCATCGATTGCTTTTTTGGACATTCTAGTTTTTGTTAAAGATAATATTTTTCATACCACTATCTTTAGGAAAATCACAGATAGAAACACCTTATTAGCCTTTGATAGTTGCCACCCGAGAAATCTCCGTAAGAATATTCCAACTGGGCAGTTTTTAAGATTACGGCGTCTTTGTTCCACTCGCGAAGAATTCTTGAAACAAGCACAAACTATGACTTCTCGGTTTTTGGCAAGAGGTTATCCTACTACAGTTATCCGGCAAGCTTTTAAATGGGCTTTACATGTGAATCGGGATTTACTCTTTTTACCCCAGTCTTCTTCATCAGAGCCATCCAATAACTGTATACTCCCTTTTTCTCCTTTAAGTCGGGAGGTCACTAAAATTGTCCGCACACATTGGCAGTCTTTATCTCTACACCAAATGTTTCAGGGTACCCTTAGGTTTACCTTTCGCAGAGGGCGAAACTTAAGGGATAAATTGGTGCATGCACATCAGGAGATGGTGGACACGTCCCCCCCGGGAGATTGTTTACATCGACCGTGTGGTCACTGTACAGCCTGCCCCCATACAGAGACTCTTTCATCGTTCCAACATCCTATCACTCAAAAATCTTTTCATTTTAAATCTAACTCTGATTGCACATCACAGGGTGTCATTTATGTCATTAAGTGTCCGTGTCCCTTTCTGTATGTTGGGAAAACATCACGTAAAATTAAAACTCGCATTTTTGAACATTGTTCAAACATTCGGACGTCCCGAGAGCAAGAACCCCTGGTAGCACACTGGTTAAGTTCTTCGCACACTATTTCTGACCTATGGTTTACCGTGATTGAAGTGGTTTTGAAACCGACTCGGGGTGGCAATTATTTAGAATTTTTGGGACGACAAGAACAAAAATGGATTTTCACGTTGGATACAGTATCTCCAAAAGGATTAAACCGTGAAATTGAGTGGCATCTGTTTTCATAATTATTCACACTTTACATTGGTTTGTCTGTCAGTCCACTTATATGGCGCGCATGAATCCTGGGAACCGATGATTGGTTCCCGCGAGAAAGGTGATTTTATCACCTGATTTTTTGGCGCCTAAATTCTGCCTTTAAAATGCCTGGCCGTGCTAAGGGTAAATGCACTCCCTGTTACCTTTTGAATACTGCACCAAGGTATGTTCAATTTTACTGTTTAAATTCTACATCGGCGTTAGTCCATTATTTGTTGTCCTGATTTTTAAATTATTTTAACATTGCAGATTTGACTGAATTCCTGTTGGTCCCCCCGATGCAGCCTTTGGCGAAACACGGTTCCGTGTTGGGGCACCTTGAAAATTGTGTGCTTTGTTGAACTTATGCAGTGGAGTTGCCGCAATAAAAATTTTTTTGGAATTTATTCTTTCATGAAATGATTGGAATTACTTTTGATCGGGACTAAAAGTTCTATGCTCTGCACTTTGTGTTTTTGGTAATTGAAGTCTCCCATTATTACTGCACTACCAATTTGGTTAGCTTCTGGAGTCAGTCCTGAGGGTGGCTACTAAAATGGTCAGTGGTCTTCGTTCTGAAGCATATGGGAATAGACTTAAAGATGTAAACATGCATACCCTAGAGGAACATGCACACCCTAGAGGAAAGGCAAATAGGGGAGACATGAGAGACATGTCTAGAACATGCACACCCTAGAACATGTTCTCATGCACACCTCTAGGGTGTGCATGAGAACATGCACACCCTAGAGGAAAGGCAAATAGGGGAGACATGAGAGACACAATCAAATATCTCAAAATTTCCATGCACAGGAGGCGAGCCTCTTTCGCTTGAAAGGAGGCTCTAAAACAAGGGGTCATGGAATGAGGGTGAAAGGGATTAGACTCAGGTTAGCAAATATTTCTTTACAGAGAAAGTATGAATGCATAGAACAGCCTCCCAGTGGAGGTGTTAGAGATGAAAATGGTATCTGAATTCAAGAAAGCATGGGATAAATACAGGGGATCTCTGAAGGAGTGATGGGAATTGTATGGGCAGAATAGATGGGCCATATGGTCTTTTTCTGCCATCCTGTTTCTATGTTTTAATTTCAGATATCTGATCAGAATATCGTCACGGACAGTCCACTGGTGAGCTTGCCTATGGAATACAAATCCCCCTTAAGCAGGTGACAATGAAACATGCAGCCATGTTGGGAAAGAGCATAAGGCCTTGCTTCACCAGATAAAAGATTAGGGTTTTTTTTAATGGACATTAGTTTGATCCTTAGCTCACTTGTGTTTCTTTGGACATATAAGCCACATTTAAACTTTGGCACTATTTTGCCATTGAATTCAAAATTTTTTTTATTTGCATCTTTAAAAAATGTAAAAATCATAAACATAGACCTATCTCAATTCAATCTATATAGAGCATTTTGGGTTGATTCAGTGGCAGTCCCACATACATACATATAATTTGTTCTCATGGTTTTTTCAGTTGCCATTTATTTTTTACTGGGACTTATTTACTCTGTTTTTCAATTTAAGATTATCCATTTTTTTTTTCCTAAGACCAATATCTACTTCCATCAAATGCTTCTTGTTGATATATAGAAACTGTAGTCACTCTCATGTCTAGTTTTCATTGCAAATGTATGAATTTAAATAAAGCTATCTGCTGCATTTATCTACTGCTTTGAGATTTTCCTTGCCCTAAGCCAGCATAAAGTGAATTTAATCATTCACCTTCTATTTACCTTTACTAACAAAGTTAAGTTCACTGTAACATTAGAAACTGTGTCAGATATGCCACACACACGCTGTTTTTGTATTGTCATTTCAGAAAATTTTCAGAGCAATTCCTGACTTTTTTTGCTGCTCATAAAATATATATCCTTCCCAAATGTCTCCACTGATGATGCCGCTGGTGGTAACACTGCTATGCATGCTGCTGGGAAGCTCTTGGGCTCAGGCACCGTCACTGTATCCAGCTCCCTGTGATGCACAGAGCACAGAGAAGGCAGCACGCCTCGCTATCACTGCTATAAATGAAGACCGAAGGGAAGGCTACAAGCTCAGCCTAAACCGAATCAATAAAGCAGTAGTCCATGATCAGGTTGGTTTTATTGTATTTTCCTGGGTAATGTGGGTGTCATCACAGGCAGAAGAACAAGAAAAGTCTTATAGAACAGCAGTTAGCTGTTTTGGCAATCTGCTAATGTTTATAGCTGTGCTGGTCTCAGAAATTTGCTAGGAAGTCCCATGCCTTTTCATTAGACCTACTCAACAGTGGTGCCGAGTTACCCTTCTTCCTTTGGGTCATTAGAGAGTGAATGAGGACTTAATTTTTTGTTCAGGCTCGAAAAGAATTCAGATTTCACAGATTGGGCCAGATGTACGAGTAGCATGCCAGGGAGAATCAGCTCTAGTCCTCGAGAGCTGCGGAATGGGTCTGATTATTAGAATAACCAAAATGTACAAATTATCTGGGTCTTTAGACCAAACGCAGGGAAGTAAATCTAATGAACACTCATTGTGGATATTCTGAAAATCAGGCCGCTCCTGAAAACTAGATCTAACTGGTGGCTCTCGGGGACTGGAATTGCCTACCCCTGGAATACATGTTTTGTATTTTTTTCCAGAGATGCAAAATGGTAGAAGCCCCTTAGTACATCTGGTCGTCAGTACTGTTGAGTCAAATGTTGAAGGTATGTGACAGGACAAGTTGCCTGGCAGAGTACTAGGTAGTTTTGTCCGTACTTCTCAATGCCTGTTCTGCAGGAGATGATGAGACATGGGAAAGTACTTGGAAAAAATGTTTTCATTTTTGGGGCCTAACATCCCCACCTCTGCGGCATCCCCAGCCCTGGCAAACAGTGCTGATACTGAGCCACCGAGCCGATGTGGAAAAGTTGGATGAAAAGTTCTGTTGAAAGCTGATGGTTTTATTTTTAAACTTCTCATGATGCTCAAGCACCGATGAGCAAGGGGATACATTTTCATAATCTTCTAACTACCTAGCTTTGGGGGTTAGGCAGCTCAACTAGGTCTCCTGACATTTCGCCCTTGCTGAGTGGCTAAACAGAGCAACTTTTTCACTAGGTAAATATATTTTTCCATTCAAAATGGGGGAGGAGGGGGGTTCCCAGGGGCATGGTTTGGTCAAGGTGGAAGGGTGGCGCTTAGCTGGCTAGCACAGATGTTTTATGTCTATTTGCACAAATAGCAGGCTTGCTATATTATAACAGGCTAGAATAAGGCAAATTTAAGCTGTCAATAGGTTACTGCTGAAACCTCAACTAAACTTAAGCTGCAGGGTTGGCCCCAGCACTAGGCAGCTCCCTAGAGTGGCACAATTTAAGGGGGCAGTTCCACGGACTACAAGGACTACACAATCTGCAGACAGTCTGGGCCATCCTCAGTGTCAACTATGGCTCTGCGGAGCATGCTTGGGATCCTGCGGACCAAAATGGGGAGTGGGGGTTAGGGGGAGGTGAAAGGGATGCCCGTCAGTGCCACCCCCCTGCCCTCCATGTCCCAGTCTGCTGCGGTGCTGGTGCCTGGAAGCTACTGTCTGGATGCCCAGGGTGACACAGAGACCTAGCCAGAATCAGGAAGCGACCCAGCAGCCGGCGCACTGGGAGGGTGGGAGGAGATGACAGACCAGTGCTTGGGGCTCCCAGTGCAGTGCAGTGGGTAGGGAGGAAGTGACTGTGGGGAGAGAGAAAGAAGGGGCATAAATAAAATGCAGCTGGAGCTGGGGAGAAGAGAGAGAGAGAAGGGGGCTGCTGTGGCTGAGTGGGTGGGTGAGAAAGAGAGTTTCCTGGGCCTGGTAGGAGAGAAGAATAGAAAGAGGGGGCTTCTGGGGTTTGGGATAGTGGGAAAGAGAAGTTGCTGGGGCTGAGGCCTAGGAAAGAAGGGCTGTAGGGGAGGAGGGAGAATAGGTACTTTTGGGGCTGGAAGAGGGGTTGAGGGGGGCTCAGGAAAGATAGGGATTGCCAGAGGGAGGCAGGGAAGCTGCTGCGGCTGAGGAGATAGGAAAGAGGGATTGCTGGGGGTGGAAGAAGAGAGAAGGGTGGCTTGGGGAGAGAGGAGGGTGGGGAGAAAGAGGAGGGTCTGCTGGGGTTCAGAGGTGAAGGTTCACTTTGTTTGCCTGATACCCGTACACTGGCCACACTTGCCTGGTTATAACGTAGCCAGCAAAGTCACTGCTGCACAGCTTCTTGAGAACAGATCCCAACCTCCGACAGAGCTCTGTATTCTTTCCTTCTCCAGGATCTCCCACACTGAGGGAGTCATGTTAAAAGACTTAAGGGCCTTTTACACAGTTAAAAGTAGAGTTAGCTCCCATCTAAGTCATCCAGATCCGGGTAAGCAAATATTTAGCCGCTGGAAAGTATGCACACACTCTCATAATGGGCGCACTGTTGGCCATGGTGTAGGCATGTAGCTATTTTGAAGCATGTAAAGGTACACATGTGCTTTTAGCCATATAACATGATGCAGGCGGGGCCCTTCTCTTTGAATGTTTGCTTGTTTTATTTGGGCTTAAAGGTTCATGTGTACCTATACAGTTAAGCATCCTAAAGATAATTTATCCCTTAGCCTACAACATTCTAACAATGCATCTGCCTTCAGTCAGTGTCTGCATTGCACATGCAGCTGCCTGGGATCTGTAGTTTTAGGGTATTTGAGAACAATTTTCAGAGTACAAAGCGTTTTACCTGCAGTAATCGGCTGTCTAACAATCATCCTCCCTCAATGTGGCTAAAAGTTAACGTGCATTGAGACGAGGCATTCCTAGGGGAAGAAAAGTATGTGACACAGATGTCATTTTCAAACCTTCACACATGCTTTTCCAGCAAAACCCTACCCACAAAAGAAGCAGGCGCCCATGACTGCAGCACATTTCGAAGCAAACTTACATGCATACCTGTGCTCTGAAAATTGGAACACAGCCTGCAGATAAAAGATCTGCTTGGCCTTTGTCCAAATACAAGCAATCAAACTTGGCCCCTATATGTGCATTTTTTTTAATGAACTGCAAGTTGCAATTTGACTAAATTCTAGGATCATTTGTGTTTCTTATTTTTTAACTTGTGCAATTATCTGAGTATGGAATTTGGCCACAGTTTAACTTGGCTGAGAATCCAGAGCTTGTAGCCAAAGCACTAAGGTTCACTGCCCTTTCAGGGCCACACAGGCACAGTATTCTACCTAGACCTGGATGTGCTGGAGACGAAATGCTATGCCAGAAGTGTCATGCCATGGGAAGACTGTGAAATCAGACCTTTTGTTGAAACGGTAAGATGTGTTATCGCCACACTCCTGCATGGACTTTCCTTCAGACCCTTGATTCAACATCATAAGGGCCAGCACTACCTACTGTGCATACCATGCACTTGCACAGGGTGGCAGATCGGGTGGAGGGAGGGCATTGTTGTCATACAGCTGACTCAGCTGGAAAGGGATGTAGGGAGGAGATACATAGAGAGAAAGGACCAGGGACTGAGTGAAAGGGGACTGATGGAGGGAGAAGAGAGAGTACCCTGGTTGGGGGGGGAGACACGGAAAAAGGAATGAGGATAGAAGGAGAGGAAAAGGGGACTGCCCCATGATGGGGCAGAGAAAGGAGGAAATAGAGTAATGTGAGAGGAATGGATTGGGGTGAGAGAAGACACTAGATTTAGGGGAATCCAAGATAATGTAGGAGGAAAGGAATGAGGAATAGAAGAGAGAACATAGGAAAAAGAGGACAGAAAGAAGGAATGCAGAGTATTCAGAAAGAGAAGAAAGGAAGAGAAAATATTAAAGATCCACTCTGAAAGAAAGAGACAAAAAGGGGAGAGAGAATTAAAACAAAAGAAAAAAAGGAGGACACCCAAGAGAGAAAAACAAAAAGAGACAAGACTAGAAAATGAAAAAGAGACACACTGAGCTAGAAAATCAAGCCAGACACCGTGACACCATAGATTGGAAACTGTTTTACTAACTGATAGAGAATATTAACAACTCTTCAGTGTAAAATATCCTGGGAGCCATTTCAAAGCCTCTGACCTGGATGTGTCATCCACACAAGATGCACATGTTGATTACAGCTGGATTTTTTTTTTTAGCTGATTTGAAATTTCCTGGTGCCTAATCAATTCTCTTGTATGTAGGAGATATCCGCCAGTCCTGAGATTTTTGCATTTGGTTCAAAATATTTTGTGGCAACAAAAATATAAATAATTTGCTTTTAGGTATATTATGCGAGTAGATTGCAAACAATTTTCCGTGGAGATAGTCCAGCAAACAATAAACACCATCCACCCTCCCCCTACTCCACAAATGAACAGCTTGCTCATTACTAGCCCTATGGGGAACAAATGTCCCAGATTCACTAGAAATCTGATAGTCTTTTTCTAACCCCACTGAACATTCATAAAGCCCATGAAGGGTTCCATTAGAACTCTAGGGAGAGACAGTGGGCAGGATCAGGCAGCACAGTAACACCAGCCCTGCATGCCATAGGTAGAGAATACAGTGCTCTGTGCTGAAACAGCAGGAAGCACCTGGCTTCCACCCTTTTGTCAACTGTGTAGCAATAATAGTTCTGCCACCACACAATGACCACTAACAGCTCACTCAAAGACCCTCTCAAAGCTGGGCCCTGTGCTACGGATCTATTCACATCCCACTAGTTACTGCCATGCCATGATCACTGCTGCAGAAAATACCAAGATGCGAAGGATGCAGACCGTGCCAGGCCTGATAATCTGCTTCAGCTCATACATACAGGGTTGGCGCAAGAGTATTTGGTGCCCAGCTCCATGCTAGTTACTCCCTAGGGCACCTAATACTCTTGCATGGGGGTAATATTCATAGAAACATAGAAGTGGCAGCAGAAAAGTACCAAATGGTCCATCCAGTCTGCCCTTCAAACTTATTTTAGCATCTGCTGCACCATACAGGTCACCCCATACTTATCAGTTTCCCAGATGGTCAAAGTCAAGGCCCTTGTTGGTTGTTGTCTGAGTCCAATTCCCTATTACCTCTTGCTGTTGAAGCAGAGAGTTGCATCAAAAGTATCAGGCTTATTGGTTAAGGGTAGTAACAGCCGCATCAGCAAGTTACCCCCATGCTTACGGTATTTGTTTTCCCAGACCATAAAATTCAATGTCCTTGTTGGTTGCAGTCTGAATCTAATTCCCCTTTTCCTCTTTTCCCCTTGCCGTTGAAGGGGAGAGCAATAATGGAGTTGCATGAACAGTATGAAGGCTTATTGGTTAAGGGGCGGATTTTAAAAGGCCCGCGCGCATAAATCCTTCCGGATTTACATGCGCAGGGCCCTCGCGCGCCGGTGCGCCTATTTTGCATAGGCCGCCAGCGCACATAAAGCCCCGGGACGAGCGTAAGTCCCGGGGCTTTCGAAAAGGGGAGGGAGGGGGCAGGTCCGGGGGCGTTCCCGAAACGACGCGGCGTTTTGGGGGCGTGCCGCGGCGTTTCGGGGGCAGGCCGCGGCGTTTCGGGGGCAGGCCCGGGGGCGTGGCGCTGGCCCCCGGACCAGCCCCCGGGACCGGAGGACGGAGCGGGGCTGCCGGCGACGCACGCAAAGTTACGCCTGCTGTTCCCTTCGAGGCCGCTCCGAAATCGGAGCGGCCTCGAAGGGAACAGGCAGGCCGCGCTGGGCTCGGCGCGCGCAGGTTGCACAAATGTGCACCCCTTTGTGCGCGCCGACCCCGGATTTTATAAGATACGCGCGGCTACGCGCGTATCTTATAAAATCCAGCGTACTTTTGTTCGCGCCTGGTGCGTGAACAAAAGTACGCGCTCGAGTATTTTTTAAAAATCTGCCCCAAAGTGTAGTAACTGCCACACCAGCAAGTTACCCCCATGCACTCTTTTCTTCATTTCACTGTTTTTGTCTTCGCCACCTCCTCCAGAAGGGCATTCCAGGCACCAACCATCCTCTCCGTGAAGAAATATTTCCTGACATTGGTTCTGAGTTGTCCTCCCTGGAGTTTCATTATGTGACCCCTAGTTCTACTGATTTCTTTCTAATGGAAAAGGTTTGTCAATTGTGCATCATTAAAATCTTTCAGGTATCTGAAGGTCTGTATCATATCTCCCCTGTACCTCCTCTTCTCCAAGGTATACATATTTAGGTCCTTCAACTTCTCCTCATAAGTCATTTGATGGAGACCTCCCACCATTTTGGTCGCCCTTCTCTGGATTGCCTCCAACCTGTCTCTGTCCCTTTTGAGATACAGTACTCCAGGTGAGGCCTCACCAAGGAACTGTACAAGGGGACTATCACCTCTTTTTTCTTTACTGGTTATTCCTTTCCCTATGCAGCCCAGCAGCCTTTAGCTATCACCTTGACACATTGTGTCACTGTCTTCAGATCGCTAGACACTATCACCCCAAGATCCCACCCTAGCTCCGTGCACAACAGCTCTTCACCCCCCCATCACATACAGCTCTTTTGGATTACCACACACCAGATGCATGACGCTGCTCTTCTTGGCATTGAATCCCAGCTGCCACATCTTTGACTACTGTTCAAGCTTTCTTAAATCATGTCTCATTCTCTCTACTCCTTCCGGCCTGACAACTCTGTTGCAGGTTTTAGTATCATCCAATATAGACAAACTTTACCTTCTATCCCTTCCGCAATGTGCTCACAAAGATATTGAAGAGAACCTGTTGCAACCCTGATCCTTGTGGCACTCTGCTTAACACTGTTCTCTCTTCAGAGCAGGCTCCATTTACCATCACACGCTGTCTTTAATCCATCAACCAGTTTGTAATCCATGTGACCACCTTGGCACTCACTCCCAAGCTTCTAATTTTATTCACAAGCCTCCTAAGTGGGACTGTATCAAAAGCTTTGATGAAATCCAAGTAAATCACATCAAGTGCTCTTCCTTGATCCAATTCTTTAGTCACCCAATCAAAAAAATCAATCAACTTTGTCTGACAGGACCTTCCCCTGGTGAATTCATGCTGCCTTGGGTGTTGTGGTCCGGTCCATGAAGCTCACGTCCTGGTCCTTACCTCAAGGGTTCCTGCCGGCTGGAAACAAAGCAGAGTCGAAATCTGGGCGTCCCCGCGGGGGAGAGGCCATTGCGGGTCTGTTCCTAGGCGCACGTGCGCAAGTCTCTCGCGCTTTTCTGGACAGTTTCCCACCGGAGGGTGGCTCCGCCCTGAGTCTGACATCAGACGCTGCGGCCTACTTAGGGCCACCGTGGACACCCGATGAGTGCCTTGCAACAGGGTTCCTTCGATCCTCCGTTGCCTTGAGCTCTGGAGTCAGCCACTGTCTTGGCTACTCCGTTCCTGCCTGCCTGCCGGTTCCTGCTTGCCAGCCTGCCTACAGCCCAAGCCAGGTTCCAGCCTGCCTACAGCCCACGCCGGGTTCCAGCCTACCTACAGCCCAAGCCGGGTTCCAGCCTGCCTACAGCCCACACCGGGTTCCAGCCTGCCTACAGCCCAAGCCGGGTTCCAGCCTGTCCACAGCCCAAGCCGGGTTCCCATCTGTCTCAGCCAAGCCAGATACTCGCCTGCTTCCTCTCCATCGACCGCCTCGCCTAAGTCCCAGCGGTCGAGCCCCTACGGGCTCCTCCCAGGGGGGCTCCGACTTCCAGGGTGAATCTCCTAAGTCCCAGCGGCTGGACTCCCAAGGGCCTCTCCCGGGGAAGGACCAGCTTCCAGGGTGAAACTGCTTATACCCGCTTGCCAGAATTCTGCCTCCCGGCCCGTTCAGTCGAGACCAGAGTAGTCCTTTCCTAGTCTCCTGCAGGCCGGCCCAAGGGTCCACTAGCCCCGTGCTCACAACATCGGGTCCAGCAATCCTCCTGACTTCTGACAGTTCACTATCCTTTCCTTCAGCAGAGTCTCCATTAATTTTCCGGCCTATAGTTTACAGCCTCCTTTCTGCTACCACTCTTGTGAAGCAGGACCACAACCTCTCTTCTCAAATCACTCGGCACCACCCCCATTTCCAGGGATCTAATGAACAGGTCATGCAACGGACCCTCTAGCCCATCTCTGAGCTCCTTCAATATGAACCTCATCTGACCCCATGACCTTGTCTACTTTCAGTTTTCCTAGCTCTTTCCATACATTCTCTTCTGTAAACGGAGTTTCATCTACCCCATCTTAATCTACGGTCTTTTCAATCAGTACAGTCCTTCTCCAGGGCCTTCTTTAGTGAACCCCAAACTGAAGTATTTGTTTAATATTTCTGCCATTTCTTCATCACTCTCCACACATTGCTCCTTGTCACCTTTCAATTTCACTATACCACTTTGGGCCTCTCTTCTTTCTCTGATATATATGAAAAATGTTTTGTCTCCTCTCTTTACCTCTTTGGTAATTCTTCCATTTGACTTTTAGCTTTCCTGATTTCTTTCTTCATCTCCCTCATTTTTAACAAAAATTCTTCTTTGTGTTTCTTTTTTTGAGATCCTTTATACTTCTCGAATGCTGTTCTTTTTGCTTTAATTTTTTCATCCAGCTCCTTAGAGAACCAGATCAGTTTCTTTTTCCTCTTTCTCTTTTTTACTTTCCTAACATATAGATTTGTTGCCTTTGCATTAGCTTCTTTTAATTTGTCCCACTGATGTTCCATCTCACCCATTTTTTTCCAGTCTTCCAGTTCTTCCTCCAGGTACATCCCCATTTTGACAAAGTCCGTATTTGTGAAAATCAAAACTTGGGTCTTTGTGTGACTTCTCTGAATCCTATTTGTGATATTGAACCATACCATGTAATGATCACTACTGCTCAGGTGAGCCCCTACCTGAACATCAGAGACATTATACCCATTAGTGAGCACCAGATCGAGGATCACACCCTCCCTTGTGGGTTCCATTACCATTTGTTTGAGCAGAGCCTCTTGAAGGGCATCCGCTCTCGCTCTACGTTTTGTAGATTCCACAGAAGGAATGCTCCAATTCACATTGGGAAGATTAAAATCTCCGATGAGCAACATTCTTCCCTTCTTTCCCAACTTTTGGATGTTCTTGATCAGGTCTCTGTTGAGTTCATTTGTTTGGGTTGGAGGCCTGTAGATCACACCTGTAAAAATGGAAGCACCATGTTCTGTTTCTAGGATGGTCCATAATGCTGCTTCTTTACCCCATGTCCCTTGCAGTTCAGTTGTTTGGATATTGTTTTTTGACATAAAGAGCTATCCCTCCCCCTTTTCTGTCCTCTCTGTCCTTCCTTTACAAGTTATAGCCTGGGATGGCCACATCCCAATCATGAAACTCAGTAAACCATGCCTCCGAAACAGCATCAATGCCATTAGGGCCTGCGGTCTGGAATTTTATTGCTCAAACTACGAGCATTTGTGGTCATAGCTTTCTAGTTGCTCTTCCTAGTCGCCTGTTCTGTTTTTTTGAACTGGTTGCTTTGTTACTTTGTTTTCCCACGTCCTGTATTGCTTGGGGGTGACATTCCAATCTCACTGACCACCTCCTGCCACCCGCACTTCCTAGTTTAAATGCCTGACATATGATCTGAATTTTTCACTTAGCATTATCTTTCCTGCCACAGACAAATGTAGGCCACCCTTACCATATAACCTTTTATTGCTCTATACATGGCCCCAGCAACCAATGCATTGAAAACCATTTTCCTTACTCCAGGGTTTGAGCTAGATATTTAAATTATCTATATGGTATAATCTTTCCTTTTCTTTTCCATGAACTGGTAGTATTTCTGAAAAGGCAATAGTCTTTGGCATGTTTCTAATCTTCTCTCCTAGATTTTAGAAATCTTCCTGTACCTTGTGGACACCGTTTATAGTGAGGTCATTGGTTCCCAGATGGATGATAACATTGATATCAGTGTTCTTACTTTCTTCTGTAATTGCACTGACCACTTGGTTTGTATTTCTATTAGATGAGCATCCTGGAATGTATTTAACCATTATGTCCCCATCAAATTGAGTTCCCAAATTGGTTCCTCTGATGACAGAGTCCCAGAAGAAGCAGCTTTCTTTTATGACATTTGACCATATTGAAGGATTTCTGGATGCATTAGGTGATTACTTCCCTTTCAGATATCACTTCATGTTCTGTTGCTGGGGCGTCTTCATTTTCCAAAGCAGAAAAAGCATTATGTAAGGGTAACAGTTGAGAGAGTGGGTGTCTCTTCATTACAGGCCTTATTCTGCCAGAGCTGACTGTAATCCAGTTATTCCTGGGATTCTGAATCTTAGATGTCTGACTTCTCTGTGGGAGTGGGGGTAGGCATTCAGGATGCTGTCCATTTGGGGAGATTGGATATCATATAGTCACATGTATTGTTCTTCCAGATCCCACAGTAAACCATTTATTCTTGGCATTCTGAATCTTCTGAGGAAGCTGAGGAAGATATTCTGATTATATAGAGTGGCAGCTACTACCCGTAACCAATTAGCTTACATGATTTTGACACAACTGCAGTATTGTTCTCTACTTCAATGGTGGGGGAAAGGGGAGAAATGGGGAATTGGATTTAGATGACAGCCAATGCTGGGCCCTGACTTTTATGGCCCAGGGTACTATTACATAGACATTAGCGAAAGAAGTGCAGGACTGCTTCTACGGCCAAGTCCAAAAGCAAAGCACGTTCAAGAAGCAACTTTGTATGAATTATTAAGAAGGCTGCTCACCCTGTAAAAATGTTGCTCGCAGTCATTTTGATATAGGTTTGACAGTTGCTTGGTTTTGATTGTTAATATTACTACCCTTAAGGCTTGGGGGTAACCTGCACAGAGTGGCCGTTACCACCATAAGAAACTTGCTGAGCAGACTGGATAGACCATTTGGTCTTTTTCTGCCATCATTACTATCTACTAGATAAGGGAGCCCTGACCGACATGCCGCAAATGCGCAGTAGAGAGCAGCTCTACCGTGCATGCACGGGCGAGCACGTCGGCCAGAGTGTCCAAAAAAAAAATGGCGCTGGGTCGCTAGGAGCAGGAGCAGCGGCGGCGGTGGCGATGACGAGCAGGAGCAGGAGGAGCAGTAGCGGTGGCGGCGCGCGTGAGGGAGGGACAGCCCCCGTTATTGGTTGTGGATGAGCTGAAAGGGGAGGGGAATGAGGAATGAGAGAGGGGGGAGTGAGTGAGGGGAGGGGGGGAGGGGAGGAGAGAGTGAGGAGA